>NW_020954551.1:23078048-23106379 GCF_900497805.2 Vombatus ursinus | reverse complement strand
GATAGATAGATAGATAGATAGATAGATAGATAGATAGATAGATAGATAGATAGATGGATGGATGGACTCAAGATGGAAGAGTGGGCTTGAGTAGTAAGCAGCAAAGCATAGTCAAAAGATGAAGCTGTAACAATCTCTTGCAAAACATCTTTCTCTTCTTCCAACTATTTCCATCTTGTTCATGTATTTTTCCCTTTTCACTCATTTAGTTACTTTTTCAAACAGTTGTTTGCTTGTTTGTTTTCTGCAGCTCTATAGGTCATTCAAAAGATTGTTAAAGGTCAAAAGTTGTGTCACATGCCCAAAGTCACAGAGACAGTAAGTGTCAGCACCAGGATTTGATAGATATAAAGAGATACATGGTGAGAAAGAGAGACAGACAGAGAGAGACATAGAGACAGAGAGACAGACAGAGAGACAGAGAGAGAGAGAGAAATTGAATGTAAATAGCTAGAAAGGTTTTAATTTAGTTTTTTCTGGCTTGTTATCCAGACCTCTTTCCGTTATACACAATTTGTCCCTTCCCTAACAAGGATAAAACAAAGATTCTATGTAAACAAGTTTTAGAGGAATAGAAAAAGAAAATAGGAAGAAAAAAATTTATTAATTGAGGAAGTTGAAATGTATACTATAATGGCATAAGTGTATGTAGGTATTACCAAATTCACCTCCAAATAAGATAAATTCATACAAAATGGTTGAGTTGGTTATACATTGAAATTTAGATAAAACTTGTGGTCATCAAATCAATTAGTGATAATGTATAATTAGAATTGTCTGTTGTTGTTGATTAATTCAGTCACATTCAACTCTTCATGATTTCAAGGACCACAGTATGCCGGGCCTTCTCTCCTCCATTAGCTCTCAACGTCTGTCCAATTCAAGTTCATTTTTTCCCCCATGAGATTATCTATCCATCTCATCCTCCACTGTCCTTTTTTTTTTTTTTTACAATCTTTCACAACATCAGGGTCTTTTTCAATGAATCCCACCTTCTCATCATATAGCTAAAGTATTGCCTAGGTTCTCATTTTAAAATGTTATCTACTCAAACATATAATCAATTCATCACAGAGAGATTGCTAACAAAAATCAAACTTCTACTCACTTATCTGGTATTGCAAACTGTAGCCAGTTAAATTGCCATGTGCTTTCTTGGGCAATCCCCAGGATAATACAACGGTGTCCTTATCAGCATGTATAACCTTGAGGAAAGTAGGCTGTTCAGGTACTGAAATAAATGAGATAAACTTAGAATTTATGAGAAAATTCAACCTATGAAAATACAATGAATTCCTTTCTATATTCCCATCCTTCTAATGGGAAGGGCCTGACTCAGGCAAATTTGGATTTTCTATCTCACACCACCATACTTCAGCTTCCTTCTGACTCTCCTCCTTTGGGTCTCTTCTCTTATTAGAGAGTTCTTCCAAGAACCTCCATTTTGGGAAGAGGACAGAATAGGCATCCTTAATTCTACAGATCTAATCAATGGGTACCCTTTCCCCATTAGAAAGTTTGAGGGTAGGGACTATCTTTCTTTTGACTTCGATTTCTATCCCTAATGCAGGAAAATGAATGGATCATAGTTAGCCCCTAAAAAATGCTTATTGACTGATTTAGAACTAATTTTAAGATAGATAATATAGAATACTTACAGGTAATACGCACTAGGTTTTTATTTCATCTGCCATTAGAATTGCAATGTTTAATTTCATTAGTACTTAACTTATTGACTTTGTGCTAATATCAGCTTTGAAAACTTATCAAGACTGAAAAAGAAATGTCTTGGCTCCCAATAGCATAGAAATAGGTAAGAAGAACACAAATACATCCAGCAGAAGTCAGATCCACCACACAATCTAATAGAATGCAGCCAGCAGTTGGATTGCAACTGAGAGCATGAGGGCACAGAGAAAATGTGGGCCACCACTCAACCATTGTAGTTGGGGTGCTTTCTCACTATCTTCTTCCCATATTAGAAGCTATTAAATTTGACTCTGGAAGTAGCATCTACAAAAACCACTCTGATTGCAATGATGGGAGTCTCTAATTTCACCAACAGAACACTGGTACAGACACATGTGAATTGGAGATTTCCCCTTTTATACAAACTGGGATCTCTACACCCATATGCCCTGTTACAACAACTTGTGTGTCTCCATGTAAGACTTCCCTTTTGAGACAGTCAGAGGAGAGAGATAGGAATTAGACAGGTACTTTTATTAATATAGAAACTCCCACATGAGAAAACTCCCTTTACTTATGAAAATTGGTCCTTTATATGAAAATTAAAGTCTTAGACGTTACTAAGTAGTTAAAACTAGCCCATGATCAATCAGCCAGTATCACAGGATAGCCTTGAACTTAGAATTTCCTAGCTTCAAGGCCAGGCCTCTAATTACTATGTCATGAGTATAAATACACTCCAGAAATTAAAGAGAAATGCAACTTGCCTGAATTGATCAAACCACTAATTATGAACACTAATGAAAAATTGTGATAGATTACGTCTTATCTAAGACTATACTTTCAAAGGGGAAATAAGGTGAGAAGATCTTTCACGTATTTTATGTTCTTTTACCTCCTTCTGGAGTTTGAAAAGAAATTGGAGCACTTTCTGGCCCAGCACCTTTGGAATTGTAGGCTAAAACTGTTAACTTGAATTCACTAAATGGGTCTAGTGAAGGAACCATTCCATAACTTCTGTCTCCTGGCAATCTTAAAGTTTTTATTTCTTTGGGGAATTTCCTCTCATCCAATCTGCTTTTTGTTTTCCACCAATTGATCTGAAAAAAAAAATGATAATCCATTGACATATTTTTGCATGTATATTATTGCTGTAACCTGTTGAATCAGTCTTATTTCGAAACCAAGAATATTCTGATGCAACTATTAGGAAATAAAACCTGATATCCTCTCAAATGTCCATGTACTCTCTCTTTTGGAATTCTGTCCCAGGTGACATTAATTAGGGTACTGTTTATAACTCTTGCTGATACCAACAAAGGAGCTGCATCAGGATCTGTAAAGACACACACATACAAAAAAATACAGAATTCCATGTGAGCATGTTGTTGTTAAACTGGAATCAATAAAATTATTCTTAAAAATCCATTTCCATAATATATTTAAACCAGGGAGAGACTTCATGAACATTTTTTAAAATAAAAAAATACTTCAAAATCCAACCTATATTCTTTATCAATATCCAAATATTTACAATAGGTAAGTTTATATAATGATGTCATAACATGCTAGCTCTGTTGATGCCCTGAGGTCTAATGGATTGGATCTTTGCTCATTTCTAAGGGCACTATAACTTCCTTTAAAAAAATCTTTATTAAACAGAGGCAGCTTGGTAGCTCAGTGACTAAGAACACTGAAATTGGAGTTAGGAATACCTGAGTTCAAATTCTGCCTCAGACACTAGCTCTGTGATCTTGGGCAAGTCACAATCTCTTTTAATCTTGGCTTCCTTATCTAGAAAATGGAGATAATAATAGCACCTACTATACTGTGTTGTTTTGACAATCAAATGAATGTTTTGCCAACCTTAAAAGTTACATAAGGCTAGTTATAATAATAATGATTATTATTATGATTAAAAATATTACACACCTATTCTAAACTATAAATTATTCTAGGCACTTGGAAAGGTAAAAAGATAAAGACAACTTAGTCTTTGCCTCCAAGTTTGTCATTTAAGAAATCCCTCAAAGGCTTTATAACTTCAACATATATCATATATTCACTCTCCACTCAGCTTTCTGCCTTTCCCTCCTGCCCCCTAGATCAAATTATATGAAAAACTAAACATTGTCAATATATTCACTACTGTTTTTGCACTTGGAAAATGACAATCAGGATTGATTATGGCATGGACTTTTGGCCATAAATGACAGAGTGACTGAATAGCAGGAAGATGGAGTGCATTCAAACAACTGATTTGGAGAGTCCTACAGAAGTCCTACAACATACAACACAAAAGCTATGTTGCATAAAAACAAGTTACACATAGTTACACTATGTTGCATAAATGACAGCATCCAGTATTTTATTTTATTTTATTTTTATTTCCCTTTATCATAGAGGCCACATGGTATGGTAGATAGCCATCCTCAGAATCTCAAAGACTGAAGTTGAAGTCTCACCTGTGATATATGTCGTCCATGTGATCCTGTCTCTTTGACTTTCCCTCTCACCATATTCAAATTAGATTATAAATATGTATACATATTTGCATGTGTATATACATATGTGTATAATTAAGATTACAAATTATAGACCAGGTATTGATCTGCATTAGAAAATTTCCAAAACGGGAATTCCGTAAACTAGCCCAAAGTATTGTTAGTACATACATATCTGATTCCTCAGCATTACCTAGCCTATTGCATTGAATCAGGAATGAGGTACAAAAATACTATTTTGTGAAAATTGATTTTAATTTAATAATAGTATTATCTGTACAAGATCATCAATATACCTTGCTACATTTTATGGGCATTCAGATGCATAATTTTAAGTTATGGGGCTATAAAATTATACTAAAAATCACTAAGATAATTTTAAGAAGAAATGAACCAAATTATTATTATCTTTTATTTTTGTAACAAGGAATGTCAGGGTCCATATTTAACAAAATAAAACAACAAAAATAGCATGACAAATACTCATAACTATTTGTTATTAAATATGCATAAGCCAGAATGAAATTTATATTTTTTCATAATCAACTTCTACTTAATAAGAGCATAGATAAAGAGATAGAAGGAACCTTAGAAATCATCTAGACCAGGGGTGGGGAACTTGTGGCCTGAAGGCCACATGTAGCCCTCTAGGTCCTCAAGTATAGCCCTTTAACTGAATCCAAACTGCATAGAACAAATCTCCTTAATAAAATGATTTTATTAAGGTTCTTCACTGAGATCTAGACCAACCTCTACATTTTATAGTTGAAACTGAGACCAAAAGAAGTTAAGCATCCTAACCAAGATATTTTTTGATTCAGGAAAATCAGTTCAGTATTGAAATAAGTTTCAAAAGTCACTAAATTCAATCCATTTCTGAATGACAATTCTATTATAGCATGCATTGGCAGTGGTATGTAAGCCATTATAACTGGACTATTGCCATCATAAAATCCTGAAGTCCGTTTTTAAACCCCTATATAAGACTTTACATTTATGCCTAGCCAGTTCAACCTCATTTGATTTCAATCACAGTCCTCAGAGTCCTAGTTTGTCAAGATCTTTTGATTTTTTTTTTATTCTTTTGTCTTTCTCAGCTATTTGTCATTTGAAATTTTGATTTCACTGGTAGAAGGAACTCCCAGTAAGGGAATTCTTTAAATCAGTGAAGGTCAGTAACTATTTTGAAATAATAGCCTTGTTAATGTTTCTAGGGAACTGAGAGCTTAAATAACTTGAATAGGGTCACCTAGTCAGTGTGTGAAAGGCAGGTTAAAGATGCCATCTTACATTTACCCACTCAGGAAATTTGGGAGTCAGAGAAAAACACAAAGTAGGGAAATAAATGTTCATAAATGTTGCATAAGTCTTTTGTCTCTATCTTACTCCAGCAATCTTATATCTAGAAGGGTCAATGCAGCTATTAGGATGATAAGGCAATGTGCTGCCACCAAAAGCGTACCAAAATTGGAGTTAGAAAAGTCAGTTCAAATCTTGGATCTACAACATAAATGGCTTTAAAAATCAATCAATCAATATAGGCCTCTGATTTCATTAGTGGAAGAGGTTCCCCAGTGAGCAAACTCTCTCATTCCTATGCAAAGCAACATCTATTCTGTAACATGGGGTTTCATGGAGCTGTTTGGGACAAAGAAGATAAAATAAATTGCCCAGGATCACAGCTAGAATGTGTCAGAGGTTAAGTATTGAACCTAGGTAGACATGATTCAGAGGGCAGTTCTTCCTTATTATTTTGAATATGTCAAATTACTTAAAATCAGTCAGCAATGTCTACAGGATAAAATCCTTTTAAATAATGAAAACTAGTCAACCTGAAGGGCCACCAAAATTTTAGGCTGCATCAGATAGACATTAAATACACATAATGGGGCAGAGGAGAAGGGAAGCTTTATGTGTGTCTTATGGAACAGCAAGGCATCTAAAGGTAAAATGTGAAGACTACAATCATTCTATCCATTTAATTGAATCTTTTAAAGACAGAATCACTTACAGAGTGTGCTAAGCTCACCTCACATCAAAAATAGCAAGACTGCTATTTTATTTTCCGCTATAATATTAGATCTTAGCTCACATGGACACTAGAAGCCAAACTTCCCAGAACAAATCCCCTTAATAAAAGGATTTGTTCTATAAAACTTGGACTCAGTCAAAAGGCTATACCCAAGGACCTAGAAGGCCACATGTGTCCTCAAGGCTACAGGTTTCCCACCTCTGATCTAGAATTTGCTTTCTTTGTTTCAAGTGCCATCTAACAAAGGATTTTTCAAAAAGTTGCTGACAATCTAATTTACTCAAGATTAAAAACTTAGTAAACTTTCAAATTGACATTTTTGAAAAGTTGAAAAATTTAATTTCCCAAATTGGGTTTGTTCAGACACAATTTTTTTTCTACTGAGAACATATTTTTTTTTTCCCCTTAAGGATAGATAATTTCATGTAATGAATGATTAAAATGTGTTTTAACTTTGATCACGGATGCTAAACCTGAAATTACCTATGACTGCTGTTATGGTAAGATATGTTCATCTAGCATCTAGTCAAAATCAGTGATATTACAGATGAGGAAAAGGAGGCCCAGAAGAGGTAATTGAATGATCCAAGATCATCAAAGTAGTAAATCCAGGCAGAATGTGAATTGGAACCAGAGTTCAAATCTAGCATTCTATACTAGGAATTTTGATGGATACGTATTTAAAAAAAAATCTTATCCAAACTGGAATGTTAAAAATACCAACTATTTTAAATAAAGCTAGAATTAAAAGCAAACATTGTATCTAAAGGATAAAGAATGGTGTTCTTTCACTTAATCTTTGATTTGCCACAAAGACTGTGATACATAGTCATCTGTCTTTTCCTAAATGTGGGCACAACATATTCTGTGTAAGTTATTGCACTCAGCAGGTGCTATCACAACTTAATCTTTTTTTTTAATTTTATGCCCTTTCCAACTACATTTTAAATATTTTGGAAGATGAACTATCTACTCCTTCCCCTCTTTTCTGTTTCTTATCATGTGTTTCTTCCACTATTATAATTTCTTTGAGGCCAGGGACTTTAATTTTTCTGTTTGTATTTGCACGCCAGTACTTAACATGTAGTGAGTATTTAATACATGTTTATTGACTGACTGTCTGACTTTTGTGTCCTGGCTACAGTGAGCAGCACAGTGCCTGAGACAAAGTAGGCATTCAGTAAATGATTATTTATTAATGATAATGTTAAAATAGAGTTGAAATATTTCAAATACTTATAAGTTTCAAATTATTTTTGAAAAGCAGTCACTTACAGTCTTCTCCAGAATATACAGTGATGGTCTGTGGCTCAGGCCCAGAGCCAAGTTGATTGATTGCTTGAACTTTGACATCATAAGGAGTAAAGACAGAAGAGGTCATCACCCGTAAGGTATTATCTGTGGCCAACTCATCAGACCATTCTGAAGGAACTCCTTGTTGTCTCCAGGTCACTCTGTATTCTAATCCTGGTCCATTTCGTTCCATGGATTTCAGTGGCTATAAAAAGAAAAAAGACATGTACTGTTATGTTTGATGATACAATCACAGGACTGCATCTTAAGAGTTAAGCACTGTGGTAAAAAGAATGAAAAGCCGGTCTTAAAGTCAACAAGTCCAACTTCTGATGCCTCTGAGACATATGAACTACATGTTCCTGGAAAAGTCACTTAATTAATCCCTCCAGGTATGGAGTGGGTAGAATGGAAATTGGTTTCCTAAACCAATTCAAATATATTTCAAAAGATAAAAAGTTAATATGTTATCAATGGAAATTCAATTTTCAGCTTACTACTTTGAGACCACTAGAAACAAGGTATGTTGGTTGAGTTAAAGTTCTGTCTTGTACCTATTTCTCTTTCTTTATTCTCTAACTTGGTGATCTCATCAACTCTGATGGGCTCAATTAACATCTCTTTGTAAATGTGTCCCAGATCTTTGTATCCAGCCCCAGTACCTCTCCAAAAATCTAGTCGTACATCACAAACTATTTATTAGAAATTTTGACATAGAGCCATGGCAAACTCATTATCTGTCCAAAACAAAATTCATTATCTTTTCACCCAAACCCACTGCTCTTCTGTACATCCCTGTATCTGTCAAGGTCACTGCCCTTATCCAATGACCTATGCCCATAACCTCCATGTCATACTCCATTCTACTTATCCAATCTGCTGACAAGTCATGTCCTTTCTGTTTCGACCATATTTCTCATATGTGACCCCTTCTTTCTACTCACACAACTCTATTTTAGGCCCTCTTCACCTCTCTGTTGGGATGTTGCAATAGCCTTCTCATTGACCTCTTTGCTTTAAGTCTCTTTCCACTCCAATTCATCCTATATACAACTCCCAGGGATTTTCCTCAACTATAGATCTAACTATATTACCTCCTGGTCCAATTTAATAAACTTCAGTGATTCCCTATTACTTCTATGTCCAAATACAAATTCTCCTCTTCATAATCTGGCCCCTTCCTATCTTATATCCTACTTACACATTACTATCCTCAATATAATCTATTGTTGGACCACACTGACAACTTGTGTTTTTGTTTTTGTTTTTTTCAAATATATGACTTGATCTCCAATCTGTGTGTCCTTGCACTGGTGGGCCCCAATGGCTGGAATGCACTGTCTCTTCATCTCAGGCTTTTAGTATCCATGAATTTCTTCTAGACTCACCTCAAGTATTACTTTTGACAGGAGAGCTTTCCTAGTTCCTCTGACTGCTAGTTATTTTTAGAAGGGAAAGAAATATGTAATAATTATAATTTTGTGTCCTCATTAGAGTGCAATTTCCCTGAGGGTGGAGTTCCCTTTTTTTTTCTTTGTTTTCTTAATGCTTAGCAAAATGCTAGATGCATAGTAAGTCAGCTAAATAGTTTCTGTTGACTGATTGACTCAAACAGTTCCTGAAGACTAGTTAATTTAAAGCCATTTGCTTTGTAAGTTTGAACTTCAAAAACCTCATCCTCCAGAGACTCTCCTCTATTCTTTAATATACTTTGCCTGACAATTTGGGTGAGCTACCATCAAGTAGTTTGCAGTACTTGGCTTATGACATCATGTTGTCTTCTAACAGATTAACCTACCACAGATAGGGTTAACTCCACCAAAGATGATAAAAAATATACCTCTCCATTTAAATACGATTTTCTATAAAATTAGAGTTCTTAACTGAAACAAAAAAATGCTCAATACTAATAAAACTATATTTCCTATATGGGAAATATAATGAACAAATAGACTGAGAGGTAAAGAAATATGAACACCAAAACACAATTTAAGTACTTCTCAGACTAACTTTTACCACTCGTTAATTTTAAAACTCTCCCTTTCTTCCCTATAGCTTGAGACTTCTAATTCTTCCTTTAACTTATAGAGCTTCAGAACTAACACACAGTTCCCTGTGCTAGGAGTTAAAATCCCCTGAAGCCATTCTCATACATAAAAATGTAATTTCAGCCATTTTTATTTAGTTATTGAAATAATTCCCTAGGGGATTTTTAGCTGCTTTCGCTTCCAAAGTCCATCTACCTCATCCTTCTACATGGTTTAGTAGAAAGAAAAAAAATACATCCCAGTATCACTTTTTTGCAAGTTTTAAGTCAGAAGAATTTTTGTTAACCTATTTTCCCCTGCTGCCTATCTTTGAAGCCAGAAGTTGTGTAAATCTTAATTTGCATTATTATGATTTAACTTTCTACATTATGTGCCACAAATATGGTCACATCCTTAGTAATGATTCAGGCAGGTCTTCAGCTCACTGACTTCTCTCTCTCCCTCTCTCTCTCCCTCTCTCTCTGTCTCTCTCGTGTGTGTATGTTTAAAGAGAACAATTATTTTTTAATACAATATATTGTATTAGCAATTTTTTGCTAATTTTGCTAATAATTTATTGTGATAGCACATCTAGGGAGAACATGATTCAGCTTTAAAAATGAGATATAATATGATTTCCCAAGAGCAAGGTTAAATAGAAAACCAAAAATTCTCATTTAGTTTTCTGCTGATCATTTATATGCCTTCATATGATAGACAGCATCTCCCAAGGATTCCAAAGATAAATATGAAAGCAACAGATATGATAGCAGAGGTCGCTAGTATGTTCTTCTTCAATAAAATATAATGAAATACATGATTTTCTTTCCAGCTTATACAATTCAACTATACAGTTTCAAAATCAAGAATGGAGAGGAAAGTTCATGAATTGTATTTATAATAATGGTCTTGCAAAGCTGATGTCTAGATCTATATAATATTCTAGAATCTGTATGATTCTGCATTGTTTAGGAAAGTGAACTTCCCTGATTCCGTCAAGTATTTGTACTCCACCCTCCAAAAAATTACTTAGCATTTTTACTTATTTTTTTAATTGTAGCTGAGAGTAAATGTGCCCAGAGATCCCTTGGGATGGCTAATATAGGCCAATTCAGTCTCTGCTTCAGTAAAATTGCATATTAACCTTTGAAGTTATCTAATCTAGAGGGTCAAAAAGGAAGCTCAGGGTCCATGTAGCCCAAATGTGGCCTTAGACAAATTAAAATGCAATTGGGTAATGCTTGATAAAATTAATAAATACCCAATACAACATAAATAATGTTAATTTGCAATTTTCTAAGTCAATATGTGACTGGCTGGCTTCCATTCATATTTGAGTCTAACACTACTGACCTAGGGCAACTCAACCCACTCATTTTACTGTTGAAGAAATTGAGGCCAAGAGAGGTCAGGTGACTTGTCCCAAGTCACATAGAGAATAAGTGTCAGACTCAGGCATTGCATCTGGCATTCTCTGAGTCCAAATCCAGCACTTTTCCATTCACCACAATCTCTCCCCAAGAGCAAATGAGGTCAAACGAGTTAATGTACATAAAGCATTTTGCAAAACTTTAAGAATATGAAATGTGAGAAGTCATTATTATTAACATTTAATTTACTTCTTATGGAATGTAAGGTCCTTAAAAGCTGGGGCTGTCACACACACAAACATACACATATGTATTATGTATGTATGTATGCATATATATGTGTTTATATTGTCCTTGTATACATTGCTTGCCACATAGCAAGACTTAATACACTTGAATTGAATTGAACTAACCTGAACTGAGTTGAACTAAACAGCGGAAGTGCTGCCTGGAGTCAGAGGTTCTCAGTTCGAATCTCACCTTTGACCCATCGCCTGTGAGACCTCAGGCAAATGACAACCTCAGTTTCCTCTTCTGTAAAATGAAGAGGTTGGACAAGAGAGCCTCTGTGACTCCTTTGGGCTTTAGACCTATGATCCTATTGTAATGGGAGTTGGCTGCCTCAAACTGTCATTATTTTATGATCCTATTAATTAAGCAACTAAAATGTTTTAAGGACATTAACTATGTTTCAGTAGGAATCACAACTATGACCTCAATTAAATGCATTTTAAAGAAATAACTTCAAGCCTATGGTTATAACTGAGTGAAAAATTTTGCTCATTGATAAAACAGAACTGACATTTGCCCCTGGCAATGTCTCTATTTGTATTCAGTGGAAATTTTTGCCTCAGGAAATCTCTGAGTATAAGAATGACATAAATTCAGCAGGGATTCAGGAATGCCCAGATATGTGCAGAAAGTCAAAAAAATTTATACAAACTGAAGCCCATTATTTTAAATATCTTTATCTTAGAACAGATAAATGAAATTGTGTCATTTGTCATTTTTCCTCTCATGATGGTGCTCATGTTCAGCAATATAATTTCTAGAATACAGATGTACATATCTGTATGTATGCATGTATATATGTGCACATATAAATTTCTAATATCTATATCTAAGTTTTATATCTATCAATATAACTAGATATAGATTTATAAACTTAATTGTAACATTATGGGCTAACTGAGCCCATTCTTTCTAGGGGATACAATTAGATTTCTTATTTGGCATTCAAAGGATTTCCAGTAGGGCTCTATAAACCACATTTCTACAGTAAGTTTCTAGCCCAAATATCCAAGTTGAGGGAAAAAAGGCCAGGAGAAAGGACAGACTCTGGCCAGATAACTCTCCCCCTGGCATAGGTATATAAAAGACCATGTAGGTGGCGACCATACACTTCCCACAATCCATTTGCAAATCAGACAAATTCTCATTAAATTCATAGTACAAATAGTGAAATTGAGGTCCTTAGGGCAAAGTTATTTGACCAATGTCATGCGCTAAATGAGTTGTAGAACTCAATATTTCTTGACATTCTGAGTCCTGTAGGCACTTTAAGCAAAATCACCAGAATTCTGAAAATAATTCAATGATAAAGTTCCAAAGGATTATGAATGTGTTCCTGATAAATCCCAATTATTTAGCAAGCAACAAGTCTAATGAAATTATATAATTGTCTGAGTTTTCATATGATATTTTTTTTGTTCATTTGTTTATGTATTGGAGCAATGGCTATGACTTTTGGGACCCTTGAAAATAAATGGTAAGTCATAATTCTATTGCATTTGAATCATTTAAATGATAACTGAGTAAAAAATAACTGTATTACAATTTAAAATTTTAAATAAATTTGATTTTTAGTTGAATCATGTTTAATGTTAGACATTTTTGGCTGAAAGGCTGAAGTCAAATGCCCTTCTTGTCTGTTAAATCTAAAATGAGGAAGATTATTATTTTATGTTAATATGCCTTCAATTTTTCCAATTGACTTATTCATTTAAAAAAATCCCATTAAACTCAACACAACTTTTACCATTAACTTTATAATTATTCATTTGACTTCACATTCTCTTGAATTTAGCTTCTTCTAGACTACAAATGGGAGATACACTATGGGTTCGTTAATTTTTAAGGCAGAAGATCTATAAAAACATCTCAGAGGCCCACTGGTTCAATCCTCTCACTTTGCAGATGAGAACATGGTGCTTCAGTTTGGTTAGGGACTTTTCTGATGTCACACAGGAGGTAACTATCAAAAGCAGATTGTGAATTCAAATCTTTTTACTCCAAAGCTGGCACCCTTTCCACTCTACCATGATCCTGTGGACCTCTATTTCTCAATTGACTGAAGACAGAATGTGCAGAGGACAGTGTAGTAAACAGAATCTCTCTTAATCAAACTAGTCAACAAGCATTTATTAAATATCACAAATGTGGCAAGGATCATGCCAGGTGATAGAGATATAATAGGAAAGCAAAATAGCACCTACCCTCAAGGACTTTGCATGATTATAAATTTAGAGGAAAAATAGTATTTAATTACAAATAGTTTTAAAATTGGGTGGATTTGGAAGTTGTTAGATGACCAGGCTCAAGGAATTGTCATTATTAGATCAAATCCAGCTTAGTGAGTGGTTTCCACTATGGTAGTACCTCGGGATCTATCCTTGGTACTGTGTTATTTAACATTTTTCATAGTGATGTTAATGAAGGTAAAGCCAGTATGTATCCAATTTTCACACAGGTTGAAACTGAAAAAGGAAGTGACCATGTTGGGTGACCCAAAATGCACATGACAGGCTACAACAAGACTAAGACTAAGACTTAAAGATGTAATGAAAAGTCTTACCTTTGGGTTCAAATAGTCAGCTACAAAAGTAAAGGACAGGCTACAAGCTTTCCAAACAATATCCAGGAATCTCATAATTATTATTACTATAACATTATTATTAATAATAGTCATTATAGTTAATAATAGCTCACACTTACATAGTCCTAATGCTTTATAAATGTTATCACATTTGTTCTTCATAATAACTCTGAGAGATAAATTCTATTATTATTCCCATTTCACAGTTGAGGAAACAGAGGGAAACAGAAGTCTTTTTTACTACAGGCCTGTTTATCTGCCACACCGTCTATCTGCCTGAATATTATTGTAAGAGTTATGATTATTAAAATAATGATAATAGCTAGTCTTTATATGCTATTTTAAGATTTGCACAATGCTGTATTTTTTTTTTCAAAATTTGATTCTCAGAGCTACACTATGAGCTAGATTCTATTATTATATCCATTTTACAGAGGGAAACTTAGAAAGGTTAAGTGGCTTGTCTGGAGTCACATAGCTAGTTAGTATCTAAGGCAGAACTTGAACGCAGGTTAAAAGCACTGGCTCCAAGCACTCTACCCACTGAGCCATCACATTCTTCAGGGAACAAAATTTCAATATGAATTTGATATGGTAACCAAAATAAGCTAATGTAGTCTTAAATCACTGAGTTATGAGAGACAGACTGAAAGATTGTGAGAGATCTTCTGTACTCTATCAAGGTTAGACTGCAGCTAATGTATTAATGAGATGACATTTCTAAATAGTCAGAATTAATTAAGCTCAACCAGAGAAGGAAGAGCAGGATGGTGAAAGCATAGGAGACCAAGATATATGGGCATCAGTTGAAGGAATTGGAAATGTTGAGCTTGGAAAAAAAAGAGTAAGAGGGTCTATGGCAAATATCTGAAGGATGGGCATAGGAAAGGATTTAGACTACTTCTGCCAGGACACTGAGGACAGAACTGGGAGGGGAAGAGATACTATTTGGCTTAATGTAAGGGACAAAAAATGCTGATAATTGAAGATGTTTAAAAGTGGAAAAGGTTGTTTCAATACATAAATGATTTCCAATCACTGCTCACGTCACCTAGGTGACCATTCACTGGGTGGTGATGATGTTTAGGTACGGATTTGGACTCAATGGCCTTGAGATCCTTCAACTTCTGAAAATCTGGCTAAGGGAGGAGACTAAACACTCCTTAATTCTCATTTCTTCTTGTTTGTATGACAACAGATCTTGCTGATCAAGCTCTGAGAATATGTTTCTACACAGTCCAAAAATGAGAATATTAACTACCCAACTTCCCTCCCAGAGGAGTGGTCAGGATTAATGAATTAATGTTGCTAAAGCATTTTTCTTTCACAACATGCCATCATATAATTACAAAGTATTATAATCAGACTAATTGGAATATCTACCCTTTGGAACTTTAACATTTGGTTGAGATTAGTGTTGGACTGAGATATTCTAGAAATAAAAGAAGGCTGAGGTTTCTAATATAAAATTTAAGCTGTTGTCAAGACAACAGCATCTACTATTCTACTCTCTGCATGAATATCTCATATTTTAAAATGCTTTTTTTAAATGTCCAAATTGGAGACATTTAATTGTATTACTTTTTAAGCCCTGATAAAATATGGCACATTGAAGCTAGAGAATAATGGAGATAAATGTGCTTATTAATTTTTTTATGTTATAAAATCCTCATTTAATTTTGAAATTATAAACTACCAGAACAATATTTGTTAAAGAGCAACACAATTAATACATATTTTTAAAATAACATTTGCATATATGCATATGTATATATAACCATATACATGTACACACATATGTATGTGCACACATACATACATGTGTGACTGAGTAGTCAAGTACATTACAGAACTCTATGATTGTAAACTTTCTTTAGAGCTAAGTCCAAATACTCTCTAGAACTCATTACTCCTTAAGTATGTCCAAAATGTAGAAAAGGCGAGTCCCCTCATGTTCATATAATATATTAATAAATGATAATGTAAAAGAGAACTTCATATCTAATGGACAGCTGGCTGGTCAATGGGACCTCAGTTCTCAGAAGATGTGCAGCTATGTGGAAGAAGCTGGATAGTCTGCTTCTAGAAAGGTCTTATGATGGAATGGAAGTCTCTACCCATTTTATAGATATTCTAACTATTTAATGTCTGTTTCTGAAGAAGAGGAACCATTCTATATGATCATGGGCTAGAACTGAAAATGTATTCAAAAGGCACTCACTCACTCACCCATTTTTTGAATATTTTTGTAACTAATCTTTTCTATGCAATTTAGGGAGAAGGCAAATTCTGCTCTAAACACTGGTGGAAAGAGATACCTGACACTGCTATTTTCCAGCTCAGTCCTCTATCATATGGCCTGTGAATGCAAGGCTCTGCAGTGATTTCTCTCTGTGTTACATCAACTCTGCCTTAATTAAAGAAATATATCTTGTAGATGGAATATTGTATGCTGAGACCCTACGAACTTTGAAAGGAACAGAGATTAAGTCACCAGAGCTACGGGACCTTACATCCGGGCCAGAGTTTGTGATCTATCAGCACAGCAAATTCCTAAGGACTGTATATCCAAAGTGCAATATTTGTGTGCTGACTTAGAAATGTACAATCAATCCTAAATATCTAATCTCTTTTCCTAGCAGGTTCACCCTTATTTGGAACATATTTCATTTTGTTTTCTTTAGTCTCTAATTGAACATATTCGTTCTGTTTTGGGGTGAGAGTGGAATTATAGTAGGAATCCACTTGGGAGAAATTTCAGGTTCTCTTTTTTATAGTACAGAGATCTAAAGGCAATTTGCCTGGACCTCAAAGAGAATCTCCATTGGTTTAGGGACCATAGTTTATGTGTACTCTGTATAGAAAAGCACATTGAGAACATTTTGTCCAGATCCCACTTAGAAAGGCCTTATGCACTGAGTCAATCATGGAGGAGTTTTCACCTAGAAAAGTGGGATTTTCACTTGCAGTTGAAGAAATGATTTCCAGTTGATGCTCAGGTGCTTAATCCCAGTGTAAAGTGCTAAATATATTGCCTGCACATGGTAGACACTTAATTAATGCTCGTTCACTTCCCTTCACTTTTTTTCTCTTTAGTATTGGGAGAGAGACTGTTTTCTTTCTGAGACAGGAAAATAGTTTTTCCTTACCTTTTTAATGTTATTCAGGATTAAACTCAGTCTGAGAGTGTGAGTAAGAGCTGAAAGTGGAGGGCCTTAGTGGAAGAGGGAAAAGACCAAGTACCTCAGATTCCCCATGACTTAGCTTTCAGATACCAAACAAAATCACCTGGTTATCTCACCAGAGGGTAAGGGGGGCGGGGTATGACTGCCAGTTCACCTGTGGTCCTGTTATTAATTGATCAATATATCTTATGAGAATTTCCACATTTGGGAAACCGACCAATTTTCCTTCTGAAATAAGCAGGTTGGTGGTTTTATACTTTTTTTTCTTTATTGTCTTTGGGCAATGGCCTTGAGGAAGGCCTAGCGAATTACTAAGTAAGCAGTGATCTTTAATAAAAATTGTAAAATATTATTTCTTTAAGATCTATATAATTTCAAATTTAAGGATAATTATGATTTTTTATTTATAAATATCTGATTACATTTTGTCTTGTGATGGTGATTGAGTTGAGATGTTTGCTATATGGCCATGAGAAAATAAATGATGGGAAAATGCTTATGCCTCTATTCTATATTGGATGTGTGTGTATATATCTATATATATATGTGTGTATATAAATATACATATATAACACGCCTCTATTCTATATTGGATATATATATGTGTGTATATATATATATATATACACATACATATACATATAGCATGCCATAGTTCACAACCTGCTATCCTCACTTCTTCGCTCTCCATCACTCCTCATACCTAGTCTATTGTCAAGTCTTTTTTTCCATCACAATGGTATTTCTTATCTGTCCTATACTCTCTAATAACACATTTATCACTTCAGTTCAAGACCTCATCACTTTGTCTGCATTATTTCAATAGTTAATTAATTAGTCTACCTTCCTCTAGTTTCTCCCCTAGCAGATAGCTTCAAAAGTGTTGTCTGACACTTAGTTTTTCACAGTTTGGCTCGGATATATCTTTCTCTACTTATGTTATTCCTCTTTATGTGTTCTTAATCCTGGCAAAACTATGCTATGTTTGTTTCTCCAAATAGGATAATTCATCTCCCAACGTGATTTTTTTGTACAGGTTCCCTCCCAAGCCTAGCATTCTCTTCCTTCTCATATTCACCTTATAGAATCCTTAGCTTCCTTCAAACCAGTTTAGGAGTCATATCCTACCAGATTTCCTTAATTTTCAATCAAACTACTTTGTGTTTACGCTGCATTATACATACATACATATATATATATATATATATTTTTTTTTTTTTTCGTCTTCTCTGTACGTTGTGTTTTCCCCCAGTCAAATATAAGATGCTTGATGTCAAGTACTATTTGTATACTCCAGAACTAAGCATAGTTTCTGGCACTTAGGCAATCGATCAGTCATCCAACACATGTTTCTTAAGTCCTGCTTTGTGCCAAAAACCATGGGTACAAGGATAAAAAATTAGGCAATCCCTGACTTCAAGCTACTGAATCTGATACTAGGAAAGACAACACGTATTCATTTAAAGATGTTTACAAAATGAATACAGAATATTTTTTTGTTGTTGTTGAGTCATTCCAACTCTTTGTAATCCCATTTGGGGTTTTCTTAGCCAGGTTAATGGAGTGGTTTGCCATTTCCTACTCTACCTAAATTGCAGATGAGGAAACTGAGGCAAACAGGGTTAGGTAACTTGCACAAAGTTCACACAGCTAGTATTTGATGCTAGATTTGAATCCAGGAAGATGAGTTGTCCTGACTTTAAGCCTGGTGCTCTATCCACTGTGTCACCTAGCTGCCCCAAGAAGAATAGAAAGGAGTACTCAATCACTCCACTAGAATCATCAACATGCTATTTGGTTTCCAGTGTCTAAAAAGAGACTTACAGAAATAAAAATTAATAAACCAAAAAGAAATAATCACATTACCTCCCACTTGATAAACATTTCCTTGGGTTGAGATGCTTCAACTCTTATGTTTTCTGGATTCTTATCTGGAGCTAGAAAATCACATACACTGAAATTATCTTTTCATTCATCATCTGATAGCCTGTGTAAGAATCATCAGTACCCCCTTCAAATTTATCAAGATTTATTAAAAAAAAGGGAACTTTTATAAATATGGAAACTGGTTTTATTATTTCTAATCATTTTACATTGTTTTTAACATAATTTCACCTATGATTTTTCATGTTCCTCTATTATATTAGGCTAAATGTTTCCAAAATATTCCCTATCAGATTGCTTGAAAAATTAACAAAATAAGCCAAAACTCCAACAACTTGGTACAACAAATTGGCACGATTACAATTACATACATATATGCATATATATGTGTATATATATATACATGAAAAATAAATAACTATTTTTCAATATAATTGGTTCCCTTTTTAATGCTATGCATTTTATTTTCTGCATTTTATAACATTATTTTGAGAAGTTATTAGCTTTCAACAGATTGCCAAAGGGGTCTATCACACACACACACACACACACACACACACACACACACACACACAGATTAAAAATTCTTGCTCTAAAGTGGGACTCTATGTTATTAATTCAAATAATGACAAGGTGATTATTTTTTATAACAATTGTCTCAGTATAATAAATCATCTTGGGGGAAACTACAAAACAGAAGGAAATAAGTAGGCAATTCAAATGGAAAACCAAGCAAACTATACAGAATGACTCCTTTCAAAAGATAGCCTTTTTATGTAAAAATGGAAAATGTGCTAGCAGTACAGATATGTAACAAATTTAGTGTAAAATAAATTACACAGATGATTGACCCTTATTTCTGTTACAGTTCTTTTACAAGCAAACAGATTCCTGCATTGGTGTTAGGCCAGGAGCAAAGTATGAGATCATACTAGAGAAGAACGCATTAAGAATAAATGCTCAAAGGAGGGGTCTTAATCTTAAAACTTCCATATTTGGAGTTCAAAAAAGACTAAATGTCCTGAGGGGTTGACCAGGGATTATGGGAGTACACAAAATGCCCGTCAAACACACCCAAACTAATTATGGAGGGAAAATTCAAAGAAACTGAAGGATTTATTTTAGGAAACTCACTTTTTAGGGAAAAAAACTTTGGAAAAACATATATCAACTTCAATTTTAAATTTAATTTTGTATATAAGTAAATCATATGCATGGTTATATACACCTCTTTCTATTCTCCTAGGAAATACGTATTTTTTAAAATTTCCTACACATTGATAAAATGTCATCGTGTCACCTAATGATAGTTGTATATTCTAGCATGTGAATTGTTCTGAACATTCTCAACTCGCAAGAATTTCCAAGGAATTTAAGTGAATAATATAGTCACATAGACCTGCCTTTGGCAGAGGGAAGAAGAGGAAAACATGAATAGAGGTGGCTAAACTGGTTAAATCCTAACCCCTATGTCCATTCTTATCTCATTTAATCTAGACTGGTGCCTACAAAGATGACATGGTCTACTTCTCCTGGCTTGGCACACTTATGAAGGTTTTCAATCTCCTTTGTCCTCCTGAATATAACAGAATGACAACCTTAACCACCAACAGTCACTTAGAATCAGCTTAGAACAATAGGTATCACTAATTTTCTAGGAATAATAGGTGCTGCTACATCTCTCAGTATAGAAAAAAAAATATTGAAACCTAAGTGGCTGTTTAGAAGATAAGTATGTCTCCTTATATCCTTGTTGCCATGTGCTAGCAGGTGTTTCTATACTACTGGTAAGGCCCAACATTATAACTAATCTGTTTCTTGAAATTTGCAGGGGATGGTGAATATTCAGAGAGTTTCTAATGAGCTCCAATGAGTGAAATTATCTATTTACCTGCAGGTGGAGTTTCATGATAGTCAGAAGGGTCACTTGGTAGACTCCTTCCCACAGCATTTACACCTATTACCCGGAACTGGTATTTTACATATGGTGCCAATGATAACAGGGCTGTTGTTTCATTTCCTTGGATTTTAGTTAATTCTGCCCACTTTCCTGGCTCATCTTTATTGCCTTCAAACTCTATAATGAATTCTAGGAGAAAAGGCGTGGTTATAGAATTAGACATACTTATGCACAATTAAATATACTATTTCCTATATGATAAGTAAATTAGAATGAAAATATTCCATCCATTTTGTCACATAATATTGCAATGAGGAACTTTTCATCTTTTTTTTTTATTTTGCACTGTGAGATATAAAGAGAAATTGGGATTATTGGAGTATTTTCTACCAGTTATGGCACTGTTGTGGCTATCTCCAGCTTCCCAAGTCAACCGCACACTCCTGTTCTGCTTTTCAGAGAGATAGAGATTTTCTGGTGGATCAGGAACATCTGGATAAAAATTTAAAGAAAAGAAAATATATTACCCCAAAGTAATAGGGGTGTGTGTGTGTGTGTGTGTGTGTGTGTGTGTGTGTGTTCTTGTGGTACAAGAAATAAGGACTCAGATTTTCAAAAAATTTAAAAAAGATGACAAATTATAGAAACATGGCCTTTTCTTTTTATGAGTGGGTTGATAGGTTTCAATTATAATTAAAAAATATGCTACCCTGTTATGTATGTTGAGAGAGACAGAGACAGAGACATAGAGAAAGAGAAAACAAACTGTCCCTGTCCTTGAGGAACTTATATTTTATTAGGAGAGACAACCTGTACATAGTTAAGTCTAGTTTAGGGTAGGCACTGTACCTGTGATTTCCTTTGGTGTAGGGAGTTCCTGGATGAGTAAAATCAATCAATCAATAAACAATCAATAAACATTTATTAAGAGCCCACTATAGGGGCAGCTAGGTGGCACAGTGGATAGAGTGCCAGTCTTGGAGTCAGGAGGACCTGAGTTCAAATCTGGCCTCAGACACTTGACACTTACTAGCTGTATGACTCTGGGCAAGTCATTTAACCCCAACTGCCTCACAAAAAAAAGAGCCTATTGTATATCAAGTACTTTGTTAAGCCAAACTTCCTCTACCAATGTATTGATAGCAATTTACAGACTTAAAGAGTTTCCTAGAGCACCTTGAGGTTGTGACTTGCTCAGGGTCACACACTGGTCATCGTGGCTCTGAGGTCACATTGCCTGAATGTCCTAAAACCCTTTACTACCTCAATATGTTAATGCCATGCTATTTCATTGTTATGAACCCTCCCTTCATTGAAATAGATGACTGCTCCTCTTTGATTTATTAGAAGCGCTTCAAGAAATGTTCGTTGTTTTTTTTTTCCTGAAAAGTCCATTTTCCTGCAGCCACTCTAGTAATTAGCCTATCTGAATTTAATAGGTAAAGGTGATATTGTTTGTCAAGCACTATGTATCAATTTATATGCAAATGTATGCACATACATATATGTGTTACCTCATTCAATCCTCACATAAAACTTAGAAGGTAAGTGCCCTTGTTTTCCCCAGTTTACAAATGAGGAAATTGAGTTTGAGATCAGTAAAGTGACTTGCCTAGGATCACACAGCTAGTAAATATATGAAGCAGACTTTAAGAAAGGTCTTTCTGTCTCGAAGTCTCAAGCCACTTAATTGCCAATATATCCTTCACACATATATCAGAAAGAAAAAATTCTCCAGTAAGTCCTTTGAAATATCTGATGCAAATTACTTTTGGAAGTTAAGAAAATAAGTACATAAATGTAAATAAAACATACATACACATATTCATGTATATATATGTGTGTATATATGCACACATGCATGCACACACACATACACATATGACAGCTTCTCAAAATGTGACCAATAATGAGAGCTAAACCTTCTGCTGTCTTAGAGACAAAAAGGAAATTATCCCTTCTTCACATTTTAGTATTCTTTTTTTTTTTAAGGCAATTGGGGTTAAATGACTTGCCCAGGGTCACACAGCCAGTAAGTGTCAAGTGTTTGGTCTGAGGCCTGATTTGAACTCAGGTCCTCCTGACTTCAGGGTCGGTGTTCTATCCACTGCGCCACCTAGCTGCCCCACATTTTAGTATTCTTCAAAAATGTTCAGTTTAGATTCACAGGATGATCAATTTAGAACTTGATATGACTATTGTGGTTATTTCATTTAATCCCTCATTGTAGAGGAGGGCAAATTCAACTCAGAAAAGTGTCCTGGGTCACATAGGCTATAAGTAACTGTGCTAATATTCAGGGATTTGTCCTCTGAATCCAAATTGGCTTTCCACTGCCCCACACTGCCTCCAATTCTGCAAACACTGTGTGTGCATGGGCCCATGTAGTCTGAGGAGGCGCCCACCAGAGCATGGTACACATCTAAGATTAAAATCTATTTGCTCTTATGTAAAGAGAATAGAATGAAACTAAGATGGATGGACTTGCAGAAAAGTGTTGTAAGGAGAGCTGCCTCAGAATACATCATGCAATCTGCCATGAACTGTCATATTTTTATGGTAAAAAAAAGATTAAGCATATTTTGCTAATTTTTGAAATTTTCTTAGAAAAATATCAATTAATCAATGTAGCCCATGTCATGGACAGCCTTATGAAGAACTGTGGTATATGTTTATAATTTTATTGTATAGCTATTAAAAATGAAGATAACATAGTTCAAATACGTATATGTGTGTGTGTTATAGATGACTATGTTATACAGAACTTTTATAGATACTTAGAAATAATATCTCCATATCCTGACACTGATAATTTAGTTTTTTTAATGAAAAAAGTAAATAAGAAAAGAAATCAGTTGATTAATGTAAATGAGTAGCAGCTGTGATTTTATGGATTTCTTTCTTTGTAAACTCGGAAGGAATTACATGGAGAAAAAGAAATCACATATATCTTGTTTATATCTGGGGAGGATGTATGTGAGTAAATGTGAGGAGGATATTATATAGGAATTTATAGGACAAAGAATTTAGTACTACAATAGACCTTAGATACGGAAACTGAGGCCCAGGGAGGTTAAATAAACAAGGTGACAAAGACAGTAACTAATAGAGCCAAGATTTTAACTAACCCACTCTGGTTCATAACTTGGAAACCTAATAAAGGGTTCCAACTCCCTTTGTCCTCCTGTGAACGAGTGTCAATCTTAACTACTAAAGGCCTGTGCTGGATCTGGAGCCATAAAGCTATATACCACATGACCTGGATGGGCCCTCAGTATGCTCCTCTGTAGAAATGAGGAAGCTGGTCTACGTGGTGTTTGGTGTTCTCTTCCAATTATATGATTATGATCTTTTGATCTTTGTGAAAGGTTACTGGCTATATGACCTCAGGAGAGACACATAACTTGTCTAGGTCTCATTTGGAAAAATGAAAGGGTTAGGATAGATGGTCCTTAAAGCCCTTTCCAGCACCCAATCTATATTCCTAAGATCCTCTGACCACAAGTCCACTGTTCCTTGCTGCTTCCAATAAGCACAAAATTGAACAAAAGAGTATAAGAAAGCTTAATCACCTGCTAACTTCATAAAATGGAAGGAAAAAAAGACTGGAAATAGAACTTAAAAAGTACAGAAAACTAGCATTTTAGATCTAATTGTTAAGAAAATAATTTAATCAGGAGGGTAGAGGTCATTAACAATATATTACCTCTTAATGGTGAACAAACAATTAAAGACTTACCAAGGATGGTTACTTGAGTTGCAGCCATAGCTCTGTCGAGTGCAGTATGAGCAAGGCAAGAATACAATCCTTCATCCTCCAAAGTGACATTTGAGATAGTCAGCTTGTCTCCATCAATAATTAACCGGCTTTAAAAAAAAATAGAGCAATTAACAAAAAAAAAAAGGAAAACAAATATCCAGAAACAAATGCTAATTTTTTTGAATATGATTTCATGGAAACTCTTCAGTGGGGTAAACAGTTTCTCCTTTAGGAGAGAGAATAATGCAAAAAAAAGATGGAGAAATAAAGCACAAATTCAGGCAATAGTAGGTAATCCAGTTTTGTTAAAGCATAGTCTGTGCAGGAGGATACCTTAAGATATGGCTAGCAAGGTAGGTTTAAACCCTATTGAAGATGACTTTGAATGTCGATCCTGCATTTTATTCAAGTAGCAATGGGAAACAGGCTTTGGAGGAGAGTATGTATGTGATTATTTTGGGAGCCATGTGAAGAAAACAAGATTGAAAAAGGGAAGGGGCAACTAAGTGGCATAGTGGATAGAGCATCAGCCCTGGATTCAGGAGGTACCTGAGTTCAAATCTGTCCTCAGACATATAACACTTATTGGCTGTGTGACCCTGGGCAAGTCACTTAACCCCATTGCCTAGCCAAAAAAAAAAAAAAAAAAGATTGAAAAAGGGACAGATGTGAGAGTGGAAGACCAATTTGCCGCTATTGCAATGATTCAGACAAGGAGCCATGGGAACTAGAGTTGGGGTATTTGTTGTGCAAGGGGAAAGTATGAGGCAGATGGAATACATACATTAGGGAAAGTTTTAATAGGACTTGGCAATCCCAAGGACATGTGGGAGGGAAAAAGGAATAGTTAAGGATGAAGCCAAGTATTTAAGGTTGAATGACTGGGAAAGTGCTTATATAATTACCAATAGGGAAATTAAGAAGAGAGATATGTTTGAGAGGAATGATAGCTGTAATGAGTTTGTTTGTACATACTGAATTTGAGGGACCAATAGAACACCTGGTTGAAGATCTCTCATAAGCAGTTGAAAATAAGAACTTTATAATAACGAAAAAGTTCAGGATTAGAAATAAGGATATCATTCTTGTTGTTGTTGTTACTGTTGATCCTTAATTTTTGAAGATGACCCATGACATCACAGAGTGATATCTCGACTTGAGCATGAATTGGATTTAAGTGAGGCAGAGTTGCACAAGGTCATCAGCTTCACTCTCTCTTCCAGAGTCATGGAATTCCAATGTCAAGACAAAAGTCAGGATGATCGGCGATGGCCCAGGATGCAGTGCATGACCTTGGTGTCTTCCATGTCTGACCAATCTCTAAGTGCTCCCCAGTGCTTGTATCAGCTGCCTTCATGGCCTTTGGAACAAATTGTTCTCATCCACATATTCTGCTGGAAGAAGTCTTCACATGCTTGGAAAAGACATTCCCCTAACTCACTGATGGATTTGAGGCCTATTGGTTATCCTCAGCCTGGTTTAGACCATCTGCCAAGACTGTTTTACTGAAGTGTGCCCGCTATACATGCTGCAGTTTCTTGGAGCCACAGGTGACAGTGATTAGGACATGAGTCTTAGTTGCACAGAGGCAGCATAGCCATTGAAATAGAGAGAATTGGAGGAGGTTGAGAAGACAGAGAAGACAGAAAAAAATAGAGAATCTTGGATGAGGATCACACTCAGGGAGCAAAATGAAAACAAGAAACCAGGGAAAGTGAATGACCGATAGCCAAAGGTAGGAAAGCTAAAGCAAACTAGTATCACAGAAAAAGGAAGGGAAGAACGAAAAGAATCAAGAAGGAGGCAGGAGTCAAGAGGAATTAATATTGTAGCAACTTTAAGAAGGGCTTTGAAAAGGCTAGTGGATTTGACAATGAGTTGTCCATTATAAACCTTGGAGAGATTAGTTTTAGTAGTGATGGTAGGTGAAAACAGAGGTTAGAGGCCTGAGGAATGAAAGGATGGTAAAGAAGCAGAGCTAGTAAAAGCCTATTCTTTTTCTATCAACTTGTCATTAAAGGAAAGAAATGAGAAATGACAATAACTTGAGTGATGTTATTGTTTTAATCTTAAATATTTTAACACTCTGGAGGAAAAGCGGGCAAGGAAGGGAAAGACGGAGAATATGGAGATGAGAAAGAGATGATCAATTAATGGGACAATACCTTATGTCAGACAAGAAGAGTTTGGCTCATGGGCACAATTAGAGAGGGTATAGCCTGCAAAGAGAGCCACCTCATTTTCTGAAACTCAAGGAAACAAAGATGACCCAGTAAAATTTTTGAGATGGGGTGGGTGGAGAATCACAATACGAGCTCATACATGGATAGTGATTGGACTAGATCTGTAATTTAATGAGTATAAGTAACTCACATATGAAATAACTGCATCTGTCAATTCAGGTCATCTTCTCTACAGCTTATGATCACAGAGATCTCCTCAGACTATCAGGAATGTAAGTGATATGCCCAGTTTCACATAGTCAGTGTATGCCAGTGATAAGACTAGAACTCAGGTCTTCATGGCTCCATGTCCAGTTCTATCCACTACTCCAAGTCTCTTCTCTAGTTTACATTTATATAGCACTTTAAGGTTTGCAAAGTGTTTATCATGGTTCATTTGATCCATGTAACAACTCAGTGAGTTATCTCTGTTTTGAAAATGATGAAGCTGGGGGCAGCTAGGTGGCACAGTGGATAGAGCGCTGGCCCTAGAGTCAGGAGGACCTGAGTTCAAATCCAACCTCAGATACTTGACACTTACTAGCTATGTGACCCTGGGCAAGTCACTTAACCCCGTTGTCTAGCAAAAAACAAAAAAACAAACAAACAAACAAAAGAAAACAAAAAGATCCCAAGTTCAGCAACATTATGTAAAATAAATATAACATTAAAAAAGGGGGGGGGCAGCTAGGTGGTGCAGTGGATAGAGCTCCAGCCTTGGAGTCAGGAGGACCTGAGTTCAAATCCAGCCTCAGACACACAACACTTACTAGTTGTGTGACCTGGGCAAGTCACTTAACCCCATTGCCCAACCAAAAAAAAAGAAAGAAAGAAAGAAAGAAAATGAGGAAACTGAGGCTATGAGAGGTTGAATAACTTGCCCAGGGTATTAGCTAGTATCTAAGGCAAGACTCAAACTCAGGTCATCCTGATGCCAACTTCAGTGCTCTATCTACTCTTCCCTCTAGCTTTCTCAATAAAACTTAGAAACGGTTAAGGTATGGAGTAGTGGGAGGCCATGGGAAGCATCAGCTATCTCTGAGGTCATGAACTTAGCTGACTGCCAGAAAGGTGATGCCCTACAAATAAATGAGAAAGTTTGGAGGAGGAGCAGACTTGTAAGAGGAAAAATGATGGGCTTCATTTTGGGCATGTTGCATTCGAGGCTGATTTTAATTCTTTACACAATCATGCTGCTTCCAACTAAGACTCTTAATATATTCCTAAAACATATGTGATTCCTTTATTTTTTTATACCCCAAATCAGAATGTTTGGTATATTATAATGTGGCTTCGAAACTCATAATACTGTGAGAAAAAAAAGTACAATTTCTTCAGCAAAATGTTGGCAGGTTCTATAATCCCTTTCTAATTAAAATATGCAAAAGCATCAAAGAAATGTTATGTACTACGCCATAAATAAATGTCACCTTAAAAGTATATCATGTTATTCTTTCTTAGGAGTCTTTCATTTAGGAATAATGGACCGCAGTGCATATATCCTGTTACTTATGTATTGATAGGTATATAGGAGCATTTTCTTTGTGTGTGTGTGTGTGTGTGTGTGTGTGTGTGTGTGTGTGTGTGTGT
>NW_020954551.1:22906477-23078038 GCF_900497805.2 Vombatus ursinus | reverse complement strand
TGTGTGTGTGTGTGTGTGTGTGTGTGTGTGTGTGTGTGTGTGTGTGTATGTGTGTGTGTGTGTGTGTGTGTATAAAGAGGGAGATAGAGGGAGACAGGGAAGGAGGGAGGATGAAAGGAGGGAGAGGGAGAGGGGAGGGAGAGACAGAGTGACAGAGAGAGACAGAGACACAGAGACAGAGAGAGAGAAACACGGAGAGAGAGAGCAGAGGGAGAGAGAGTTTAGAAAATTACGATGTTCCAAATAAAAATGATAGGATCATAGATTTAAAGATGAAATGGCCACAGAGGCCACCTAGTCTAGCCTCTACATTTTACATTGAAAAAAACTTAGGCTGGCTACATGGTGTAGTGGATAGAGCACCAGGCCTGGGGTCAGGAAATCCTTAGTCCTGGAGTCATGAAGACCTGAGTTCAAATTTGGCCTCAGAAACTTACTACCTATTTGATCCTGTGCATGTCACTTAACCCTGTTTGCCTCAGTTTTCTCATCTGTAAAATGAGCTGGAAAAAGAAAAAGCAAACCACTCCACTATCTTTGTGAAGAAAACCTCAAATGGGGTCACAAATAATCAGACACTACTGAAACAGCGGAACACAAGACTTTGAAAGGTATCTTATTTGCCTAAACATCAGCAAGATGATGATGATGATGATGATGATGATAACTGTATGAGGATTATGATGGAGAAAAGCAATAACAAGAAAGAGGAGGAGTATTGCCGGCCTTTAGAGATCTAGTTAAAAGTGTCGTCACACTTTGCGTGTACTAACTTATTTGGTATTCAAAATGACCATGTGCAGTAGAGGCTACTTTATCCTCATTTTTTAGATGAGGAAATCGAGGCTGATAGAAGTCATGCGAATTGCCCGGGGTAACACAAATAAGCATCTAAGGCAAGATATGAATTTAAGTGCTCCAAAATCCAAGAACAACATTTTATCCACTGTGCCACCTAGCTGCTTCCAGGAAATAACAGTAATGTGATTTGTATGAAGATCCTATGCCTTTCAATGCCAGTGCTCAAATATTTCTTCAGAAATAGTAGAAAAAAGCCAAATATTGCTTTCTATATATTCTACTACACCTCTGAAACAATCATGCTCCACAGAAAATAATTTTCTCACGCCAGATTGTCCAGACAGACAAATAGAAAATCATTAACATTGACAAAGCAAATTTCAGGAGATGCCCAATAACCGAAAATGAGCTGAGCCATCTCTGTGACTTCAAATTGAAAACTGTTGGGATTTATTAAACATTTTATAGACATTTTTGTCTACCCTACAGTGCTTGCAGGGTGATAAGTACCCCTTTCCTTGTTCTTGTCCCTTGACAAATCCTCTTCTATCCCTTCAGATACCTAAGTTAAGGCAATTTATAAGGTTTAATATGGAGACCCTCTCATAGTTGATAGACTAGATCAATCTATCTCTTTTCTAATCCAGAAATCTGTGGAAGAAAAAACAAACAAACAAACCAAGAGAATATATATTTTGGTAGAGAAAAATAAAAACAAGCTTGTTAGTGTTACCTTTTCTGCAAATATTTGGAAAGAGGATAACTGAGGTATTTTAGGTATATTTTTTCATCATTTTTAGTAATGATACTGTAACTTCGAATTTTCCCAAAGTGCAAAGGCTCTTACCTTCTGTGTAAGTTATCATCTTTTCCCCCAAAGTACGAAGCCTCTTACCTTCTGTGTAAGTTATCATCTAATAAAGGACATCTCCTTGTTGATTACCTGAATTCTTCAGTTCCATTAGCTTCAAGGGCTTCCCCGTCTTTACTCCAAGATAACTTCAAACTGTGCTTCAAATGTGAATCACACTCTGTCTCACAGTGCAAAACTAGCAAGTGTGACTTGATGATATGAGGATTCAGTGGAGAAATGGTAAGGTTTGTAGCATCTGTTAAACCACACAGAGACATTATTTAGAACTGATTTCAGTTTTAATGACACCATTGTCAGATGAATATGGAAAGTATTTATAACTAGATTTGCTACTGATATTTTCTTGACTTCATTTATCATTGTTATTAACTTCCTGAGAGGAACTGGGCAGTAGCAGACAAAAGGCCTTTGAGTCAGAAATTGCTGTGTTCAAGTTCTGTCTGAAACTGAAACTGACCATGTGATACTGATCAAGCACATTCAGTGCTCCAGGCAATTCTCTAGGATTGTAAATTGCAGAACAGTGCTAATTTGGATCACTGAAGTAGAATGGGTTTTCTCAATTGGTGTTGTATATTCTAATGAAATCAAAGACCCAAGCTAAAAAATGTCTTCCCATTCAAGGATGGACTACTACAAGGTCTGAAGACAATTGGCAAGAAATAGAAATGAAATTAAAATTTTAACTAACCATTGAATGATTTCCCCTTTATAACTTGACAGTAAGGTAAGGTTTCTAATTTTTCACTAGATTTCCAAATGTGGGCACATGAAAGCCAAACGGATATTCAAATGAGGAAATATATGGATGAGTTTCCATTCTTTAATAACTGGATAGTATCAAAAAATTAATGAAATGACTCATAATTTTACTTTCTGAAATTTAATTTATTAGCTAATTAAGTTTGTGTTTAATGTTTATGTGGAAATCAGCAATTAAGTTGATCATTATAGGAGAACAGTTGTCAATATCAAAATGGAGTGAACTTTATCTATAGTACAAATCGATAACAGAAATCTTGTTAAAATTTAACATAAGTTAGTGTTTTGGCATAAAAACAAAATTCTACTTGTGATAAGACAGTGTCAGGGATATAACAGAACCTAACATTTGGATGACATTAGAAAGGGCATGGTGTCTTCCCACACTTCCCATATTTCTTGTCAGATATAAAATGGATATCTGGATGGGTTTAACACAAGCTTGCATTTTCAATGTGATTATAGACTTTGTAATCTATATGATATGCCCAAAAAGTGATTAAAAAGTACGAGATTTAGTAAACTTAAGTGTTTGGAATGTATATTTATGTATATATAATAGACTGAAAGAGATAAATAAAACCAAACAAATATGTGTACATCTACACAGAAACATCTGATGTCTCACTTCCATTTCAATATATGAAATCAAAATTCCAAATGAAAAATATCATTTCTAAGTCTGGTTTAATTTTAATAGTTATAAAAATTGGTTTATAATGTGCATATATGCACATAGCTATGTTTATACATATAAAATATATGTATAATAGAAAAAATGTATATGGAACTTTAAGGTTTACAAATTGCTTTATGTGTATTATTTCATACTCACAATAACCCTTTGAGGTAAGTGCTGTGACTACTCTGGCAAAGAGAAGAAAGACTTGAAGCTAATAGATTGACTTATCCAGAGTAACCCAGGTAATATCTGAGGAAGGATTTGAATTCAAGTTTTCCTGATTCCAAATCTAGCATTTAATCCATTATACTACTATATCCACACATACATACATAAATGCATTCATAACACATATCCATGCATATGCATGTATTTCTGTAAATATATACATGTATAGATAGATATATACACATACCTATGTGTCACAAAAACCTTTGAATATTTAAATATATACATTTCTTCAGTGTTATTTTAACATTTAAGGGATTTCTAGAGTAAGATGATTCCTTCCATCATGTCAGATAGACACTAAGTAGTTAAGTGACTAGCCAAAGGTCACAATCACAATTTCTTTGTCAATAGTTAGCTGTGGCACTTAAAACCAGTTTAGAACTTGGTAGTCAACACCAACTTGGAATATATACAGAAGGATATTTATGTACTCATATAATAGTAACACTTTATTTGGCAACAGGCAGGACAGGTACACACACACACACACACACACACTTCCACAAAGTCCTAATCCAATATCTCAGTTTGGTGTAGAAGTGACCCTGAGTTTTCCAAGGCTGTGCCAACAGAATGTACATCCTGACATTAGACTGTGTCTGCTTTCTGAGTACCAGGCAAGGTAAGTATCGTTTTTTTTGACCAGTAGGTTGACCACTTGGTGATGGATTTTTTGGTACATGACAACCCAAGAAAGAAAGAAATATGCAAAACATGAAGTCCTTTTCTGTTTCTGCAGTTACAGTTTGAAGGGGCCTGAAAGGAACAAGGTGATAAAAAACACAGTTTGTAGACCATCTATACTTTTGAATCTGAAGGGTAACTCTCTAGATGTAAGATCTTTGTCCAGTGGCCAAAGAGGAGACATGTTGATAGAAAAGCTGAAACATATGAATCCTTTCTTTCTTGCTATCCATCAAACCAGAAAAAAAATGGAAATAGCAGCTAACTGGAAAATGGTCTCCCAGGTGATCCTTGGAGAGACATACAAAAGAGTAGGCTGAGTAGATTTTATCATATTTCCAAAGACAAGAAGAAGCATTACTGTAGGGATGTCTTCCTCTCATATTGTAGTTCTGATAATGTGTTTTTTTAAATTTCTCACCATGAAAATAATTATAATTTATGTACTCCGTTACTGAGGAGGAAGAGGTAGAGAAATTCTATGAAGAACTAAGAAATACCCAACAAATGGAATTCATATACACTCAGAGATTTGATAACTTCAGAAAAAAAGGTAGAAGAAACAGAAGGTGGTACGAAATATATGGGAAAACATGATTATAAAGGAAAAGAGAGAGTTTAGACACTGGCAGATTATGGAGAAGCTATGTGTGTTTAAATCATGATTAATTTGTTTGAGAAAAGAATTGCTAGCCACTGGATATTATGCGAAGCAACAACCTTCGAAAAATAAGGTTATTATATAGTATCATTTATTGTTAGAATAAAAGGCCTTGTTATTTATGTGGCAATCATCACTAAACATTCTTTCTCTCTAAAATCAGATTTATCAGGGCAAAGATCAGATTATAAAAATTAAGAACAAACCATAATGAAGATATGATATATATACAGAGAGAGACAGATAAAGAGACAGAGACAGAGAGAGACAAAGACAGAGGCAGAGAGAAAGAGAACAGTTAGAACAACTTAATCCTGAACTAGCATTTATATAGAGCTTTAATGTGTGGAAAGCACTTTACATATGTTATCTTACTTGATTCTCACAACAACCCTGTGAAGGTGGTGCTGCTATTATCTTTCATTTAATAGAGAAGGAAAATAAGATGGAGGGACATGCCCTGGGTTACACAACTAGTGAATGTCTAAGGCTTAAGTCCAGCACTTTATCCACTCTCACCACTTAGCTGTGTTCTGTAGTCAATCGTGAAAAATTGGAAATGAACATCATGAATGACAGCAACGTTAATCACAATAATTTTATGCTGAAGTGCAATCATCGTAAATCTATTTCCCCAACAAGAATACCAAAAGACCCCAGAAAGTGTTTTAGTCTGCAAATATTTGATTTAGTTGCCAAGGCAAGAGAGATGTCAGCCAAGGGAACACTGGTTTAGAATATAAATTGTTGGTAAAATCTTATAGAGATGGATGAGGGATGCTTGTTAGTAGTATCACCTCAGAAGACAAAGAAACAGTGAAGAGCAAAACCATTTGGTTTTGGAAGACTACCAAAAAATCCAACTAAGCAAAGTCATGCCTAGGACGTTTAAGGATAAAGACAGAAGACTTTGAATACAAGAAAAAAAAACAGGAAAGATCTATAAAGATTACTATACTAAATATTTTTACCATCAACAAGTGTGAAACCTCCAAATATGCAAATCACATGCCCCAAATAAATGTATATATGAGGCAGAAACAGTATCAAAGAAAAAAAGGATAGGAAAAGTATGCTGATTGGAACAAGCACATATAGAATAGATGTAGTGGAGAGACAATTATGACAGCACCGAGGGATCAATACTCAAGGTACCTGAAGGAGGCAGAGATACCAAACACATTTAAAAAAAAAATGAAATCAAACCTTAGACCTTTTAATATCACCAATCCTCCCCTACCTCCTCAAAAAAAAGACAACTGAGGAAAACATATCAACATTTACCAACTTATCTACATACTCTCCCATCAACACACCATTTTTAATGTCAACAACCTGAACCTTTAATCCCCCGAAATAACCAAGTCTTTTTTTCCCTATTAAACATATTTTCACATTAATCATGTTGTAAAGAAGAATTAGTCAATACACCATTTTTTATGAGGCATCTACACCTATAAGTGACATCCTCAGTGAAAGTACTAATAGGGGACAAGTAGGCTTTCACAATAAATATTCAGCACTAGATCACACCTTTATCATTTTCATAATTAACTGAAAGATGTAGAGAATAAAATACTACATTGTGCATATTTTTTGGTTGATTGTGTGAATGAAATCACATTTGATTTGGTAGATCAAAACTGTCTTAAAATGCCTTTTTACAAAAAAAAAAAGGATCTCATGCATAATTCAAAAACCATTCAGAATTCCAAGAAAGATGCAACAGAAATAATACTATTCAACCACTCTCTATCATTAACATACAATGAGTCCCAAAACAAGGTGTATATTCATCAAAGGTGTGTGTGACTGTGGTCTAGGAAATCTAACAGTGTCCAAGTTGAAGAAGGTTACATTGTCAATGTTGATGTCCTCCAAATGTTCTTCTCTGAAGATTGTGTGGATTTTGTCAAGCTCCAGAACCCTGATGATCTATGACCATTCAAAAGAGGATAGTCTAACTGGCTCCCATAGGAAACCCCAATTTAATGATGCATGTCTAATGCCCAGATTATGACACATGTTTGGATGGAAAAGTTACAGAGATGGTTCATCAGTAACCAGCATCTGCATATTCAGATTGTATAGATCAATTCATCAGCAAGGATTTATGAAGTGCTTATTCTTTCCCAAACACTTTGTTTAGCACTGGGGATATGCCAATAGAGATGAATATTTCCTCACCTCAAGAGCTTACATTCTAATGTGAGAATTCTAATATGTACATATTATGTACATGCATGAGTATATGCAGAATATGTAAAAAATGAATGAGGTTATTTTCGGAAGGTGTAACCTGGCAATTGGAGAATTGTGGTGTGTTATGAAAGGCTTTCTGAAGAAGGTACCACTTCTATTGAGTCTTGAAGGATGCCTGGTATTCCAAAAGGTTTTGGTGAATATAAAGTGTGTTTCAAGCCCAGGCACAGAATACAAAGGTAGAGAAATGGAAGATAGAGTCCCATGTATGAGATGCATTAAACAGTCTGGAACAAAGAGTGTGAAAGGAGAAATAGAGCATAAGAAAATGGGGAGGGTTGTAAGGGGCTAGGAGGTGAAAAGCTTTAAATATCTAAGACAGTTTTGTCTATGATCCTAGAGGCAAAAAGGAAACATGACAGTTTGTTGTGTACATGCATGAAATGATCAGTCTTGTCCTTTAGAAAAAGCACTTTGGAACTTTGGAGGAAGAGCGATTGTAGTGTTTGAGGCAGGAGGACCAAAAAAGAGGTTATCAGAAATTCAGGAGGGTAACAATGAATGTTTCACCTAAGGTGGTGATTGACAGCTTGGACAGAAGGAAAGGTATTTAAGAGAAATGACTGATTTGGCAACTAATTATGTGTGTGGGGTGAACAAATGTGAAGAGCCAAGAATGGCACCAACATTATGAATCTGGATGTATTTTTGTCCGTAAAAGGAAAGTTTGAAAGAAGGAAGTGTTGAAGGGGAAGGATAACGAATCTGTCTTTGGACATGCTAAGTATTTGATGCTTCTGAGACATCATGTTTAAAATAGGCAGTTGGTGATGTGGGACTGGATCTCAGGAGGGAAACTGGGACTGTATATATATCAATCTTAGAGTCATCTGCATGGCCATGACAATTGAAATCATGGGAGTGGATGATGTCACCAAGTAAGAGAATATAGAGAAAGACAACCAAGGACAAGGCTTTAGGCTATACCTAGAAGTAGAGGATGAGCCATAGATGACTAATCAGCAAGTGACATTATGAATATTCATTCTAATAGAACCGAGGACAGAGCAGTGTCCTAGAAAGAGAGAGGAAAAAGCATACAGAAGGAGAGAACAAAGTGAGCAGAAAGGTCATGGAGAATAATGATTGAGAAAAGGTCATTAGAATTGGAGTTTAGAAGTTCACTTTGGAGAGAGGAGTTTCAGCTGAACGATGAGGCTAAAGACAAACGATAAAGGGTTAAGAAAAGAGTCAGAGGGGAGAAGTTGAAACAGCGAATGGAATTGGGTTTTTCAAGCAGTTAGACTGACAAAGGGAGCAGAGATAGAGGATAATTATGGGATGATAGACCCTAGTTAGGGTCTTTTGAATTTTCAGGGAGATTTCACCATGTTTGTAGTCAATCGAGTAGGAAGCAATAGAAACGAAGACATTGACAATTAAATAAAATAAGGGAATGATAGTAAACCTGGGCCTGCTTGGAGCTGAGCAGGAAGGCTGAGAGGGCTAGATTGCCTTTGAGAATTGACAAAGTGCCATTAATGACTCCAAGCTTCCTAAGGAAAGAAAGGCAAAGCTTTTTAATATCAACATTCTAGCAGTGTTGCTGCATGGCGTTAAGCCATACAACACAAGAGTTTCCAATAGTTAAAAATGAATATTAGAGAGCGATGGAGAGATACATGATAAGTGTAGGCAGGGTGTCACATATAACTAACAAGGAACTTTGAAGAATAGGAGGAAAATATATTAAATGGTAAATGTAGGATAAAAAAAGACAATGGGGAAAGGCGTGGGTAGACAGGTAGTTATACAGGGCATTCCACAAGTACCCTTGAAATAATAGGAAAAAGTAAAGAAAGCCTCTTCCAACACATTGGGTGGACTCCCTGGGAGAAATTTATGGGAAGATATGGACAAGAATCACATGGAATAAATACTCATGGATGAGTCATGATCTACATCATTAGTCAGAGCTTCCATATCAATTATATCACAGATTCATTGGAGTATTTCATATAGTCACATTTCATATACACATGCAAACACATATATACATATATGTACATACATACATACATACATACATACATTGTGTGTGCATTCATGTGTGTATATGGAGGAAATAAGCCTTTATGGAGTGCCTTCTCTTTGTCAGGCACCATGCTAAGTGTTAAGTGCTTTACGAATTTTATTTCATTTGATCCTCACAAAAATCCTGTGAGGCAGGTGCTGTTATTATCCCCATTGTACAGTTGTGGCAAATAGAGATTGAGTGACTTGCTAAAGGATACACAGTGACTAAGGGTGGATTTCCTGACTCTAGGTCTAGTGCTCTGTGTACTGTGCTTTCAGTTGATAGAGAAGTTCTAAAACTTCTCCAGATGTTTTAAAATATGAAAACAAACAGTGAAAATGGCCATGAGAAATGATAAGATATTCAAAAGCAAAGGCAAAGAAGTGTATGACTATCATATGAACCTAATTTCAGCAGAGGGCACTTACACACACTCACATACACACAGAAACACACATTCTGTGAAAGTACAATCTTGGATCCCTTCCCTTCCATTACTAAAGGGCCTCTCAATACTGTTGCGTTGGTGTGAAAAGTGTTCCTTGACTAATTTCTAAACCCAAACAACAGTAAAGGTGATGGTATGAAGGTCCCAGAACTTTTATTTGTGATTTGTAAACAAGTCCCTAATCAATTTGTTTCCTGTCAATCAACTCAAATGTCACCATTGTCATCACATGGCTAAGACTCTCCTACTCACTTCTTTGACCGTGCACAATGAGAAAAAAAGGGACAAAACAGCAGGCAGCTCAGTGAGAGGAGGTGGGAAAGATCTCCATCCTACGGTCCATACAGCCCTTTGGTAAAATGAAGTCTAGTCGCTTCTACGTGCAGTTTTCGAATCATGCCCCTATGCTAATATTTCCCTAGAGAACAATTATTTAGAATTTAGAAAATTAAAATAACATAAACAGAAAAGAACAAAATCAAAAAAAGGAATACAGAAATCCCATTCTCTGCCATCCCTTGAGAACAATTTAACATTTACAAGTCTATAGCATATTCTAAATCATCCTTTACTATTAAACATGATTTGTAGTTATTTGGCCTCTTCCTGAATAATATTTTTTTTCAGGAATGGAAATGGACGTGTAATATGAACTCTGTTGTTTTCGTTGGGAAAATAAAAATTTAAAAATTATCAATCACATGAAATTTTTTGGAAAAAAATAAAAAGTGCAAAATACCTCTAATTGACAGATGGGCAGTGACTGCCACCTCTCCTCGAGGACTCTTCACCCAACAAGTGTATGGGCCAGCATCTTCTTTTGTTGTTTCTTTGATTTCTAAGGTTCCATTTTGATGTGTAGTATAATGTGGGCCTTCAAGCCTTTCAACTTTTGATGGCTTTTGCCTATTGATTATTAAAATCATGAATTAATTAAATGACTCAATTTTGCATTTTTTAAAATCAATCCACTCAAATTTGACTTTATTAAGGGGAGGGGGTGATCTTTTTTGTTCCTTTGTTTTAATTTCAACACCTAGTACATTGTCTTCAGTACAGTACAGGCTAATGAACATTTGCTGAAATGAATGATATTCATTTCTCCTTAGCTAATCATTGAATCATGGCTTTTAAAGCTGTATTGCTCCTTAAACATCATCTATTCCAATCACTTCATTGAAAATATGATGAGATTAAGGACCAGAGAGAACAAATGACTTATCTGAGCTAATTTCTATTTTTTAATATCTAGCTTCTATAAATGGTGGATGGATACAATATTAGTCTCTCTGATTACATTATAAACTTCTTAAAGCAGGGCAGAGGTTGGCCTATATCAAGAGCTCAATAAATCCTTTGTTTAATTTCCTGTATTTAAAAAAAATATTCAGTTATGGCTAAACAGTACTAAATGGAACCCACCTGAAATGAAATGGTAAAAGCTAGCTCAATTTCAAATCAATACTTTGGTGTGCCTTAGGTCCACCAGACAAATTTCCTGTTGCTAGGATCCTAGCCCCAGGGAAAATAAACAACAAAACAATAGGATAAGGGTGACTTCCTTAGCTTGGGGGAATTCATTTTCATCCCACTGAAAAATGAGTTCCCCATTGCTTGTGAAGATACAGCATTTACTCTAGAGATAAACTTGGGGATCAAATACAACCACAGACTCCATGTGACAAGGCTGAAAACAGTTAAGATAAACTTTCCAGTTTGGAACTGCTTAGCAAAGAAAGCATTGAATATCTTGACTTAAAAAGTGACATACGGCAGCAGCCTTCATTAAGAAACCAAGGCCCTCTTGAAACAGTCCCAGCTGTGGTTGTCTGTATTGCCTTCTTCTTGGGACTGTATAATAGGCATGTAGGATCATAGATTACAAGATTATAGATTTAGAGGTAGATGGATTCTTAGAAACCATGAAGTCTAACCCTCTTGTTTTAGAGATAAAGGAAGAGGGGCACCCTGGAGTTAGGTGACTTGCTTAGAGGGCCATGGCCAGCAAGTGTCTGCATTTGAACTCAGGTCTTCCCAACTCCCAAGTCCAGATCCCTATCCCTGGCACTTGTAAATATTTTTAGTCAGTTCTGCTCTTCAGAGAAGCTAGATTTCCTGTCTGGGATCACATGGCCCAGACCAATCAATCAACAAGAATTCATTACATGTCAGTTTGTTATATGGGATGACTCTCTATAGAATAAAGGGAAGGAAACTGGATAAAACTAGGAAGATGTAAGGAATAGAAGACATCAATAAAAACTAATTCAAAATTTTAAAAAAAGGATTTATCATGTCTCCTGTGTTCTAGGCACAAAGGATGAAACACTGACCACCCCAGAGGGAATATCTAAATCAGAGATCTAGAGTTGGAAGGCCCCTAACACTTCTGATTCATCTTACTGTTCTTGATTTTGATAGCCCAAACCCTGTTTGTGTAACTAAGTCCAGTTTTAAATACCATCACTTCCACTTATGAGTCTGACCTTGAGCAAATCATTTTAACAATCTGGGTTTTGGTTTCCTCAATTATAAAATGAAGAAGTTGAACTGAATGACCTCTAAGTTCCCTCCTGACTCTACATCTAAGATCTTGTGATTATTATTGCTATTTTATTGAAGTTTAAAGGCAAACTCATTTGTAGTTCTTAAACACAGTCATTTGGAAAAGTTTAAGTCAATATTTTATTTAAATGCTTGTGTTGTTGATGGTTATATAAAGAGTTAGAGACCAGGCTGTGATTTGTTATTAGAGGCAAGTGGACCAAAAGTCCCCAGTCTCATCTATGTCGTTTAACAAGTATAGCGCTGTACTCTTAGAACAGAATACAATGGGAAAGGTTAAACAATTCTTCAAACTGGTTTCTCTTAGATCCATTTGAATACCAGGTGTGAGGTGGGGCAGTCCTAGAAGAAGGCAACATGATAGCACCAGTGAACAATGCAAGCTCTACAGTGGCAGAGGTGCCAGTTTCCCCTCTAGAAGACCATCCTGCTTTTAGTGTGCATAATCTTCATGTGATTTCTATTCAAGTTCACTCTGCCGTCTTAGGATGTATATATTTGTGGAAGAGTAAGAGCAAATTCAATGGAGAAAATGTTCTAGCGTTACCTATTTTACTATAATACTACTTTAAATACCTTTGTTGTGAACTAAGAATGTCTTCTGGCTGACTAGTAAGAAGAAACATTTGGTGAGGTCTCATGAAGCCTGGAAGGATTTTGATCTACCATGTTGCATTGTGGACTCTCTAGCCACCTGGGAAACTATCTGAGATTTTTAACTTATGTACAGTATCCTCTTCAAAGCATATTCACAAGCATCTTCTCATAATAATTTTATTAGTCACCTCTTTCCTCATTTCATTAGAAAAGGTGTGGTTAGTAAACCCCTTCCCTTCAGGGGAAGGCTACAGGTATCTTCAGCTGCCTTTTAACCAATGTCTTTCATGCTCTTTCTTGTTCAATGACTACAAAGCTCTCCTTAGCAAGGATGCTAACATAAGATAGAAGAAGTCCAGATTACATCTACTCTTTCCTTCCTATCCCTGTCCTACCTCACCTGGCTCCTTCGTTTCAAATCTCATCTGACTGTAGGCTAGAAACCCATCCTGGTTCTTTGTCTTTGCTATACTTCTTGGGCAAGGGCAGGGTACCAAGTCTCTCTTTCGTCAAATGGAAGTTGAGCTCAGTAATAACGTACTGAGGAAATCTCTTTTAACCGCCTCATTTGTCTGTTTAATGTTTTACTATGTGACAGTGATCAGGTCATTTGACCTCTGTTTGCCTCAGTTTCCTCATCTGTAAAATAGAGATACCTACCTCATAAGGGAGAGGGGAGGATGAAGTTAGTTAAGCGTAATGTTCATAGCACAGTGCCTGACATCTAGTAAACACTATATAAATATCAGTTGTTATTACTAACATTATCATCATAATTATTATTAATTGATATTTTGTGGTTGTAGTTACTTTAAAAGAGCTGAAATAGTTGAATAGGGTTAAAAAAAGGCCTTTGACCTTTGCCCCACCCTCTCAACAACAAATCAAAACCTGATCTCTTTCTAATCTCCTTACAATTCTTTAGTTCATCATAAAACATTTTAAAAGAATCATTAAAATTCAATACAGGGTTGATAGTTAATTACATCTCTTCTATATTTACTGCTTAATATCTTAAAGGCATTGAGTAGGTATATTATAATTGTCCAAAAATGATGGATGGTAAATGTATCATACTCTCCAAACAGTGCTCTTTTAAGGAAAAGTCAAACTTACCAAGTAATCACTGCAGGAGGTGAGGCAAAAACCTCACAAAATAAGAAAGCACTGTAACCAGCGACAGAAGCGTACCCTTCATCATCTGGGGTTTGCATCAATGGAGAAATATCTACAAATCAAAGCAGAATTCAAATCCTATGTTTTGTCTTCTAAGTTAAAATATAATTGAAAATCATGTAAGCCTACATCATTTACTTGCATATATTTTTTAAAATATAGAAAACATTTATGTAATATAATAAACATAATATATAACAGAATAGAATAGAAGATAGCTACCTATATTTTAATTGCTAAATGAGAACCACCTTCTAAATGAATACATATTTGGAAGCATCTGTTTTTCTTTGACACCATATACCCAAGGACAAGGAAAGAAGAACTGAGTCATATGCATTGAGTTTTATTCTTTTCCCCTTATATGCTTCTGCTATTAAAACACAAACGAGATTCATTAATCAAATAAGAATGTGCTGCTGCTAAGTTTTCTTTGCAATATTCCTATTACACACTGCAATTGTCTTAGAGGAGCACTTACCTAAAACATTGATATTGGCAGTAGCAAGAATTTTGCCATGTACGTTTGTGGCTTCACACTGGTACACACCAGTATGATTCAACTGCATATTGGTGAAACTGATCTCTCCTGGGAAGAACACAATACCAGGCAAGGGGTGCTCTTCTGAAAGACATTAATGTATGTAAGCTCAGTAAATAAGGATACTTACAATGCATTTATTAATGTTATCCTCCAGGATTTTTTTAAAGTACAGATGAGAGAATTACTAATGTTTCTCATTCAAATCATCCCTAAATCTTCTAATATATTCCCAGTTTTCTTCTCTTAGTTAAATAAAGCCTTCTTGACCAATCCTTTCTTTTGGTGGCCTCCTGTCACTTTTGAAGTATAAAGCAGACAGAAAATCACCAATCCCTTCTGTAACAAGAAGTTTCAAAAAAAGCTCTGTCTTTGCTCTGTATTTACTAGTTGTATTTATTCTAATCTACTAATATTTAGCATTTAGTCTCATGCTTAAAAATCTCAGCTAGCTCTTCATCCATTGCCTATAGATAGTAGAATATAAAGTTTTTGAGGGCAAGGAATGTTTCATTATTGTATTTGTAACTCTAGCACCTAACATAATAAATGACACACAGTAGCTGATTAATAAAGGTTATTGCTGTAAATATTTATACACAAATTTGTATTTGTATGTAATATATACACATATATACATATTTGTAGGTATACCTACACATATATGTATGTATACACATATAGGTATGTTGTATAGACAAGTACATATGTATGTACATATGTCTATATATGTGTATATATATATTGGTATAAGTATATCTTAGTATAATGTGTGTAGGTGTTACATGAATATGCCTATATTTGTGTGTCAATGTGTATATACCAATGTATGTATTATATGTATATATTATATATAGTATATGCATGTATGCATGCATGTATGTGTGTATGTGTATTTTATAGAATTTAGCCAGGCAAGATTTGAACCTAGGTCTTCCTGAATCTATGCCTAATATTTTATTATACAAAACTTTTCCTTCCCTTTATGAAATTGAATTTAACTAACTGAATTCCATAAAGATTGAAACTATGATTGCATTTCAAGATTATCAATACTCTGGATCCCACCCACCTCTCCAACCTTAGCATCTAGAATTACTTAACATCCCTGGACTTCCAGCAAGAAGATGTATACCCCTCATATGCTCTCTTGGCACTTCATCAGTCAATGAAACAATCAATCAACAAATATTTATTAATTGTTTACTATATGTCAGACACTGTGGCATGTGATAGGCTTACAAAATACCAAGAATGAAAACAATTTCTGCTCTCAGGGCCTTCATATTCAGTGAGGGGAGATTCCATATCTGCTGACTCAATTTCTGCTGCCTTTACACCTGCCCACGTCTCCATCATCCTTAAAAAAAACTCCTCATTTGATCTACCCATCCCCTATGCTATCATTTCCTTTTTGTGATTTTGCTTCTCAAGAAGGCCTTCCACAAACCGTGCACATACCCTTTTTCCTCTCATCTTAACTTAACTCATCTTAATTACAACCTGGTTTCTGATCTCATAAATCAACTGAAACTGTCCTTTCCAAATTTATCATTTAACCTTAATTACCAAATTCAATGATCTGTTCTCAACCCAGATGCTTTTTGACCTCCCTTCTGTATTCATAACCACATCCTGGATACTCATACCTTGTACAGTTATTTTGTTTTACTTTGGTGGCACTGCTATTACCTGGTTCTTCCCCTCTTATCTATTCCATTTCTCCTCCTCTTATTTCTCTGATTTTTATCTCATTCCCTTTTATTAGATTTTCATCCATACCATACCCTCCAACTACGTGTGTCCTCCAAGGCTCTTTTCAGGGATCTCCTCTCTTAGTTTTATACCACATCTCTAAGTGACGTCATAAGCTCTCATGTTATCTATTATCTTTTCTATGAAGATCATTCCCAGATCTATATATCCGGCTCTATTCTCTCTCTATAATTATAGGCCACCATCTCCACCTAATCTTGAGTGACTTTAACTGGGTGATCAACATACATCTGAAAGAACTCATTGTCCTTCCCCTCACACTTTCTGAACTTTCCTATTATTGTGGTGGGTACCACCATCCTCCCAGTAACATAGGCCTGAAAATTTAACACCATCCTCCCGTCCTTACTTTTACTCACGCCAAATATTTTCTGTGTCACATCTTGTCATTTCTACTTTCAAAATCTCTCTCATAAACATCATCCTCCTTCCACTCATTTAATCACAATCCTAGTTCAGTTTCTCATTACCTCTTGCCTAGACAATTGCAATAGCCCTCTGATTGGCCTCCATGTTTCAAGTCTCTGCCCCTTCCAACCCATCCTCCACTCAGCAGCCAAAGTGATTTTCCTAAAGCTCAGTTCAGGTCTGACCATGTCAGCTCCTTGTTCAAACAGATCTAACATCTCCCTATGTCCTCCAGGATCAAATACAAAGTCCTATAATATTCTTCATTCTTCCTTAGTTGTGTGTATATGTGTATATATGTATACATATATGCGCACATATGCATGTGCATGTGAATGAATGCATATGTATACCCACATATAGATATATATGTATACACACATGTATATTGTACATACATGTACTTATACACAGATGCATGTATATACATGTGCATAAAATATATTTATGCATATTATACCAAGCTATAATGTGAGGGGTATATGTGCCTATGTGTGTGTGAATGTATAAATACCAATGTATAAATGTATATATTGTGCATACATTTTATAGAATTTTAGTTTTCTTAAGATAAAACCAGAAGTATATAAGGATATAAGTATGTATACAATATGTATGTGTGTATGCATGTGTGTATGCATATGTAGGTATGTATACACACATCTATACATCTATATATACACATAGATATATCTACAGATATCCATATTTGTACGTATAATATGTGCTTAGTTAATTCGTATGACGTCTCACCTTTCTTTATGTTTTCAGAACTTAATAAAGAGCCTAGCACCTAATTTTTCATGACTTTTTGGTAACTGACTAACTGAATGGAATAAAGGTTGTATCTGAGAGAAAGAGACATTACCAAAAAAAAAAAAAAAAACAACAACCCAGTTTGAAGCTAAAGATGATGAGTTTTGCTTTGTTCCTGTTGAATATGGATGTCTCCAGAACATCATGTTTGAAATGTTCAGGAGGTCAGCAGAGAGAATGGAGGTCTGTGAGATCTGTGAGTCATCTGTGTAGATATGGATGATAATTAACACAATGGGAGCTAAGGAGGTCACCAAAGGAGCATATTATAATTTGCATTACAATTATCTGTGTAAGTCTTATTTCCATCTGCTAGATTTTAAGCCTCTTGATGAAGGGAATATATATTATTAATATTTTTCTCCTTCTCAGTGTATAGCAAAAGGAATTCATAAACTAGGAATTAGAAAGATGTCAAATATAGGAATGAATAAATGAATGCAGCTTGAGGAGGACTTTCTTTTTTTTCCCTTTCTTTGCATCCCCAAAGCTTAACACAGTGTCTTGTACATTGTAAATGCTTAATAAATGCTTATTGTATTGAAATTAATTAACAACCAAGCTACTTGCTCTTCTCCAAGACCACTGTACTCCTGTTTTTATATATCTTTGCTGCTTTCCTTACTTCAAATGATGCCGTGCCCTCCTCCATTTTCTACCTGTCCAAATGCTACCCATCCCTTGTGTCCCAGCTAAAACTCTACCTCCCTTCAATAGCTATTATTCCTTACAGTGAATTCTCACCTTTCTCTGAAATTTTAGAGTCCTTGTTTTGATATTTAACTATTTAATACATATGAAGCACCAGGAAGTCAAGGACTATGAGTCTCAAACCCTTTTTAGGTATTGTTCTATACATATAGAACAGAGTCCTTTCGAATGAAATAGAATCAATTTGAATTTTTTCTCAAGATATGAAATAGAGAAATACATACACACGTATACATATATGTAGACTTGTACCTGTGCATATATACACACATGTACATATGTTTATACATAAGCATATACATATGCACTCAAGTGTACATGTGTATATATACACCAAATGTCTTGACGTCTTGAGCCTATCACTCTATTAGTTAAAAATCCCATGTGTAGCGTTGTCTCAAAATTAAGTGGGGTTAAACTATTACCAAAGAATGAACAACATATTTTTTTTTCCCATTGAAACAAATCTGTTGAAAGTGTAAATGATACAGCCATTTTGAAACATTAACTACTATGAGGCATAGGGATCATCACAGGATTCCTCCTCTATTCTTCATGAACTGAGGAGGGTATATAGAGTCTGAAGAAATGGGTTTGAATCTCAGCTATGGTACTTACTATCCCCATAGCTTTGGGAAACTCATTTAACCTTTAAAGGTCCCAGATTCCCACTTCATAAAATTTCTAAGGTTCCTTCCAAATTTTAGGTTCAAGATCTATGACTTTATCATTATTTTTAAATCATGAAACCATTACTGGATTCATTTATTCAAAAAGCATTCATTGAACATCTACTATTTTCTGAGCATTGTAGCAGGCACTGAGGGAATTACAAAGTTTAGATAAGCTTTCTGCCCTAATGGATCTTATAATCTAACAGAAGAACAACAGTCCGAAACAGATAACTAGAATCAATTAATAAATCAATAGTTGCTATGAGGAAGCATTTATCCAGCAGCTATTATATGTTAAATTCTTGCAATAAAAAGCTAAAAATGATGCAACTCTTGCCCTAAAGGAATTTTCATTCAACAATTTAAAATACACAATTCATTAAAAGGACATTAAAGCAATTGTAAAGAAAGGGACTACGTAAAATTTTTGGCAAAGTTCATCATCACCAGGGACCTATCAGTTTTCACATAAAAGGCAGTATTTGCATTAAGATTTAAAGATCAGGTACAAATTCAAGAAAAGACAACTTAAGTCAACATTTTTTCCCCTTACTCAACATCTTTAGAGAGAGAACAAATCTTGTGTCTTTCCTCTGCAATGATCTGTAGCTTAGTAGGCATAGAGCCTGTTTGTACATAGCTGTTTGTAAGGTGTCTCCTCCCTTTGACTATGAGTTTCCTTGAGAACAGAGATTGTCTTCTTCATTTGTATATCCTTAGAATTTAGCAGAGTGCGTGGCACTTAATAAATGCCAGCTGACAGACTGCCTGACTGACAAATGCCTATCTGCATTCACAGAATTATATCCAATATAACTTGAAAGATCCATTGTTTTATCAACACCTGTTTTCCATAATAATAATAATAATAATAAATAATGTTGCTTCAAAAATCACCATGGCTAAAACTGATGATCCATCTTCTGGTGACACTATGCCATACTGCAACTAGGCAGGCAAGTCCTGGTGGACCAGGTACATAGTCCACAACTGATAATCCACAAATCGTTTGCAATGTGGTAATCCCTTCTGGGGTGTATATTCTACTTCTCTCAGGGTGACCTCCATATCACGATGAGGGTAAGCTCCTTGAGAGCAGAGAATGTTTCATTGTTTGGATTTGCACTCATAGAACCTAAGACCTGGTTGTACACATAATAAATACATGTTGATTGCTTATTTGCTAGTTTGACTGATCAGCTTTGTGGAGAGAATAATTTATATACCTAAAGACAAGTTCTAAGTTCATGCAATTTTTTTAAGTAAAATAAGCCCAACTCTTTTGCCTTTCCCCATAGGAACGGATCATTCTGCATAAGGTTCTAGACCTGTTTCTTCTCTTGTTTGTTTAATAAATATAAATGAAGACTCAAAATAAATAAGCATATACATTAAGTCCTCACATAGTTCAATATTAATTTATGTACCACCTTGTTTATCAATTCAGTTTTTTAGGTTGTTTATTCATCACTATGATCAGAGCATTGGACTGGAAATGGTGTGACACATAATAGAAATGAGAGCAGGCCCTGCCAGCTTGACCTCATGACACTTACCTTCAAGTTGTAACTAGGACAATACATAAATAATCACTATAGTATAAAAAAATAAAACAGAAAAAGCACATTAAAGAGGTACAAAGTGCAGTCTATGAAAGGTGCCATGAATAAACATTTTTTTCTAAAACCACATTAATCCTTTTTACTTTGGTTCTTCAAACTTGGGTATGATTTTGACAGATGGAGATGAGACAGGTCACTCCAAGTACAGGAAACCACATAGGGAAAATCACAAAGGCTTGAAGGCTTGGAATATTTACAAGGAATCATAAGCAGTCAAGATTGACTGGTGTATGAGTTCAGAAAGAACAGAGGCTCAAACTCACAGGCCCAGAACCAAGTGTGTCCCAACCCTAGTAGTTTAAAATATAATTGGGAAATATTTAACAAAATAAATAAAGACAATAAAACATAGATAATGTTTATTTGTGGTTTTCTAAGTAAATATGTACTCAAGAGATTTGTTTCTATTTTTGAGTTTGATGCTACTTATGAAAAGGCATGATATAAGATAAGGTTGGCAAAGTGAGGTTAGTGGCATGCTATGAAAGGTTTTTAATGCCAACCTAATGAGTTTGTATATTTCACTTAGTGAACAAGAGGAGACCAATAAAAAATATTTTGGCCAGGGGAGTCATTATACCAGATATGTTATTTTTTGGTCATGGTTTAAAGGATAGATTTCAGAGGAAAATGACTCGGAGTGGAGAGACTGATGAGGAGGCAACTTGCATAGTCCAGGCTGGGCGGTAATGAAGGCTTGAGTTTGGCAACTGGCAGTTGAAGTAGAAAGAAGGCACAAAGCAAGAGATAGTTCATAATAGAATCAACAGGGTCTGGGAACTCGTAAGATTCAGGAGGTGAAAGGAATGGAAATGAAAGCAAATGCTGAATTTTTGAATCTTGGTCAACAGGGAAAAATGGTATTATCAAGAGCGATAGCAAAGTCAGAAGCTGGCGTCTATATTATAGAGAATAAGTTACTTGAATCTAGAATAGGATACTTCAGAATGTACTAACCTGGCCTAATCTTGAAATCAGATTTATTTATCTGGCTAAACACACTGACTGAGTTGGATTCATCCTACTAAGCTATCAGCTTCAAGGATTGCTAATCGTCAAGACAATTTAATAGCACTCACTATCAGCGGGTAGGCCATTGATTTTCCACTCTATTTCAGGGGTAGGTTCTCCCTCGGCTTCACACAGCAGGATCCCATTGCTCCCAATGCTGTACACAGCACTTTCAGGTTTCTTTGTCCAGCGAGGAGGTTCTGGTAATAGAAAAAACACCAAGAAAACAAGTTAAAAATGTCTTGTTGCCAAGGCTGGAAATCCCATGATCATCCAGCAGATGGCAGACTCTATCAAGTATTTCCTGGCAGAATTTTTTTTTTTTCCCTTTCCCAATAACATCATGTAGGGGTGGTAAGCTAAATATAACTTACTAAAGAAACATTTTATAATTTTTTTGCAATCATTAAGTAAAACAAAAATAACTTACTAAACTATGTAAATATGGTCATTTTGCTTAGTTCCAGAAATACCTTTCCTCATCAGTGGAGAGCTGGAGGTGGAATAGCCAGATGGTATGCTGATTTAGTTCTACTGTATGGTTTTGGAAGTCTGACAAACAGGACACATGTTTCAAAATTTGTGTTTTCAGAAAAGTCTTCTAAATGGCAAAACACTTAAAAATACAGTAAGATTGAAAAAGCTTTCTTATAAATCTTATACAATTTACTAAATAATTTTTCAGAAAGACAGTTTTTTTGGTCTTTTTTCTTTTTTCAAATCACTCTGGCATATAGACAGAGAGCTGACCATTAAGCCAGGATGACCTGGGTTCAGGTCCCATCTCTGACCCAAATTTTCCAAGTGGCCATAGACAAATATGGTAACTCCCAAGGGTGCTAGCAACTCTCTAAGACTGAACATTTCACAGAAGGTGCCAAGCTTTATTGGTAGAGAATTTTTTTTAGAAGTTTTTTATACCAAGGAAATCACAGGTACAATCCTTATCCTTTCTCTAGAATTAGGTAATGTAATGCTTTCAGATCTTGATATGAATCAAAATGAAACTTTTTTTCCTTTTATTGCCAATAACATTGTCATATTTTGTAACCTTTAGCACTGTGTCAGGATCAAAAAAAAATAAAGAGTTAAAGTGTGGGTGATGTGGTTTCTTTTGAAAGTTATTTGAAAAATAATTTCTGAATACTTCTTCCCCTCACCCCATGCACTAATGAATGGCTATTCCCCCTGAAACTGAGCTTTTATTCTACAAGAAAAGTCACTAGGAGTGGAGTTTAAGAATAAAAAAAAGCACTGAAGACAAAATCGTTCACACACAAGAAAAGGGAAAGTGACAGAAATATTACATGAAATAAGGTTGTACAAACAGTCCTGGTAAAGTCAAGTCTGAGCAAGAAAATTCATTTTCTAATTATCTCCTAGGGTGTGCGTATGATGTTTTAATTGTTCACCTTCCAGTTGAAAAAAGCCATGCCTTTGTAAATCGTGCATTCAAAAGCTGTACATTTGGTAAGCCATAAAATGGCTAACATGGAATCTCCCTAACTCCCAAAGGCATTTTATATTCAGCATCACTCTTACTAGTCTCACATCTGAGTTGAATAAAAAATGTCTTTTTACTTGATTTCAGTCTTTTTCCAAATAATGACATTCCATTAAATGTAGATAAATTATTAGTTCAAGCAATGTATAAAATTTTTACTATTCACAATGTAGGGCTCACTAAAACCTAATGCTTCCAGGAGTTGGCAGGCTTAATTGGTCTTCTTGTTACAATACATGCTAGGGAATAGGTAACAAAGGTACAATGTAAGTCAACATATATTTCAAGGTATCTTCATCAAGATGAAGTCATTCCCACCCCTATTCTATTCCATCTGGTAATTCCACTTGTCTATCACTATCTGCTCTAGGACAGCACAATCATCAAATTTTAGAACTGAAAGAAATTGTAAATTGCATAGAGACTAAGCCTTTTATTTTATATATGAGGAAACTTCAGAGATATGGAAAATCTAGGCCATATTCTTTACACATGGATGGGGAAGAGCTGAAGCAGAGTTGAGATTTTCAGATTCATGAGCAAATATTTGTCCACTTTACTCAACGGACAAAGATATGTCACAAACATAAGATTTATAGGCTCATATGCCTAGAGATGGAAGAGATGTTAGAAGTCAGAGAGATCCATTGCCTCATTTTACAGATAAGGTAACTGAAAGGTCAAGTATCCTGTCCAGCAGGGTCACACAGCTAACTTAGTCTTATCTTTCTTATCACAGGGTATATAGTAAGTAATTTTGAAATTACCATACCACAAACACACCAGAAAAATCATATTTTTCTCTAATTTTTTATCCTACTGTTCTCCATTTTTTACATTTACATGTGTTGAGTGAACCATATTTAATTTTTCTCTTTACATCTCTTCATCCATGGTCATCTCCTCTGCCTGTGCTGCATAAGGTACAGACACACACACACATATGTACACACAAATGTATGCATACATATGTGTGCAGATATAGATACATATTTTACTATCTCTCTCTATGCACACACACATATATTTATTTATTTATTATAAACACTTTTTTAATCTTCATTTGCCTTAACTTTTGAGACAATGTTGATCCAAAGTGACACAACATAACAGTAATGTTGTTGGTGAAAGAGCAAAATGTGTTTCATTCTGACCCAGATCAAGACATAAATACATTATATCAGCCAATGTTTGCATAAAGATTAGGAATAGAACTGTGCTTGAATTGGTATAGAGAAAGCCTATATAAGGATATTCTCTATCAGCGAAGACTAACACCTTCTGTGAAATGTTCAATCTTAGAGCATCGTCTTGTACCCTTAGAAGTTAAGTGATTTGTCCAAGATCTCATGGACAATATGTGCTCAAGGTGGAACTTGGACTCAGTTCTTCCTGGCTTAGGAGTCAGCTCTTTATTGATAATACCAAAGTGCTCTGCAAAAGACACACTGTTCTTTGAGACAAATGATTTACTAAGTTGTATAAAATACACAATATCTGCTTCCATTAAACAAAGTTCATTTAAAAATATATATACTAGAATGCTGTATTACAGAGAAGAAGGAGAAGGGGGTAAGAAGGGGTGATTGAGGGAGGATATAGCGGCCTTATCTAGATAGCAGCTAATTTGTGTCACGGAAAGAACGCGAACCATGGAGTCAGGAAGACCAGAATTCAAATCTGGCCTCAGATATATCCTAGCTCTATGATCCCGGGCAAGTATTTTAACTTCTGTGCCTCAGTTTCTTCATCTATAAAATCATGATAGCATCATCTGCCTCACACATGGTTGTTATATGAATCAAGTAAGCTAACATATATAAAGAATTTTGCAAACTTTTGTGGTGGCGGTGGTGGTGGTTATGATTGTGGTGGTGGTAGTGGTGGTGGTAGTAGTAGTAGTAATATGGAAGGTAAAAGCTGCTCTCTAGGACACATAGAAATATGTCCTATGCCCAATGGCAACCCATTCTATGCTGTACCTTGTTAAAAAAAAAAAAAACCCTCATTCTCTCCACGCTGTTTGCTGTAGTTTATCTGATCATGTCATCCTCTACTCAATAAACTCCAGTGTTTCTTTATTGCCTCCAGCAATAAATACAAAATGCTATGTTTGGCATTCAAAGCCCTTCATAACCTAGTCCCCTCCTATCTTTTTTTGTCTTCTTGGACCTTACTCTCCATCACGTCCTCTTTCATCCAGTGACGCTGCCCTCCTGGCTAATACATGAACAAAATATTCCATCTCTCATCTACAGACATTTTCTCTGGCTCACCCCCATGCCTGGAACATTCTTCCTCCTCCATTCCAATCACCAACCTCCCTGCCTTCTGCTAAGTCTCAACTAAAATCCCACATTCTACAGAAAGCCTTCTCTAACTCCTCTTAATTATAGTGACTTCTCTCTTTTAATTATTTCCTATTTATCTTCTATATAGCTTATTTTGGACATATTAGTTTACATGTTGGCTTCCTCATTAGACTATAAAATCCTTGAAAAAAAGGATTTCTTCTGTACCTATTTTTGTATTCCTGCTGCTTACCACAGTGCCTGACACACTTAATAAATATTTGCTGATTGACTGATTATCAGAACTAAATTCCCCCCCATAAATGGGTAAAATAGTGGGTTTCCTAAGTATTTCTACTTCTATAATTGAGGAACTGATTGGGTAGACAGAAGCATGTTAAATGATGGTACCAAGAATCTTGTAAATTAGTTGAATGAAATTGAAGAAACACATTCACTACCATTTGTCCTGAAAAGCTTACAACTGGAGTACCAGAAAGTACAGGAAATGGCATTCTCTCTCTCCCCTTCCCTACCCAGAAAGTTGTCACCTTTCCCAAGATTCTCAATAGCTCCCAATTAACATTTGGATCCTAATTTTTAGAACAAACACATTTCAGCAGGATTGTACAAATTAATGAAGTTAATGGATGTGTGTATGTGTGTGTGTGTGTGTGTGTGTGTGTTATCTTAATGCATGGGTGTCATTGTAAATTGTATGGCTTATAGACATAGGATCAAAGTTGTAGAATTTGATGAATTTCCAACTCCTCATTTTTCAAATTTATTAATGAATGATAGAGAGCTTTAAAAAAAAAGAAAAGGAAGTCATTTTTCTTGTTTGATAAAAGGCATTTGACTTCATGGTGGGTACTTTTTTGGGGGGGATGGGAGAGTTTGAGAGGGTTGGAATAATTTCATGCTACTTTCCTAGTGGTTTGAGAGGTATAATTGTGTACCAATTTCAGGCTCATTCTGCCCCTTTCTTCTGGTATCATGGACTTCTTCCTCAAGGCTGCTGCGTACCTTTTGCCCAATTTCTCATCGTGTGGAAATTTTCCATCATGCCCCATGTAAGGCAGTTACCATATCCCCATAATATTCCTTTAGATAAAATTCAACCATTTGTACTCAAAAACTCAGTTTTCACTTTGTTTGAGGTGAGCTACTTCTTGTCAGGTTATGATTAATTTATCTAAGAGTCATGTCAATAGCAATAATAAATATTGTGTCGTTCCACTCCCATGTAGCTTCCACAAAGTGCCAAAAAATATTTTCATGTCTTTAATGAAAATGCCCTGACATTTTACTTATAACGATTATAGAACTGCAACCATTTTACATTTGTATGTAGTTATAAGACACCGGTTAGAAGATTGGATTTGGGTTTTTTGTCTAAAAGAAAAAGGGATAACCTATAAGATATCCTAATACAACAGGTGTCTTTTTAAAGTCACAAGGGATTGTAAGGAAATGGACTTGGTGGTGAAGTCCAACTGGCATTTTGCTATATAGTTAATCTTCATTCTTTTTATGGAGGGGGGATGGGCAGGGAAGGAATAGGATAAGAAAGATAAAAGACATCCATCAAAAATGAGTGCATCCCTCTGCTGTCCCCCCATATGATTCATGGTGGCATTTACTGATTTCAGACTTTAGAAAAAGGAGGTGTTTTTAGATTCTGTCTGGCTTTCACTTGGATTTGTGAAGCAGAGCTCCTGATACATAGAACCAAGGGTCACCTATAGTTGTTTTTCTTTGAGGAGAAGGATTTAATGATTCTCATAAAAACACTGTTTACATCTCAATAGACTTAATAGTTGTTTTATGAATAGTGAAGATAATTTGTTCAAGGAGCCTATGGGAACATAGAATCCTATGGTCAACATTTTGAATTCCTTAATTAATTTCGCATTCAAGATATGTTCTTTCTTTTTCTTTCTTTTTTTTTTCTGGTAACTCCTGCAATTCCTTTGAAAGCTTCAATTTTACAGTCAAGAAAACCATGGCCAGATTGTTAAAATATTCAGCTACAGTAGCACAGTTCCAGACCATCTGGAAGAATTTCCAATAGTCAGCAACTTGGAGGATCATAGCAGTGAACAATTATCCATGCTTGGAATTTATATGTGCACGGATATCTAAGCAAGAGAAAATATTCATTTTGTACAGAGTATCACAGTCTGGCAAAATGACGGTCCATTACAGAATCCTAAAATGGGTGGAGAGAATACTAATGCAAAGTCTTCTTAACCCTCTCTCTCCGAATTTCTTTCTGAAGGTGAGTGAGTATGACTTCACACAAGAATAAATGGCTATTAGCAAACAGTAGTTTGGTTGTGAATGTGTTTGCCCTTATGTGCATGATTTTGTTGTTTTGCCAAAAAAGAAAAAAAAATAAAACAAAACTGATGCTCCTTGGTCTGGTTTCACCCAGTCTATAGCATTTTATCTGAGGATAAACACTAGGTTGAGACATCCAGTTTGGGAACTACGAATTCTAGAAAGTTGATGCTATTTATATTTTAAATTATAAATGCAATTTGCCTTTTTGCCTTAATAAACTCAAAATATTAGGCCAATCCAAATGGTTAAATTAGATCGACTTTATTTTTTTTTTATTAGGAACTACATGTAAGATCCCAAGCAACAATTTCCTATCTGAATACAATTATTCCTTTCAATAGCTTTGTCTACATATCAAAAAGAGATATATGTGAGGTCACTATCTAAATGACTATTTCTTTGCAGTTAACACATACAGACATAGCAAAAACTTCTACATGGATAAGCTGACTCAAAGTATCAGGTTGAGTAACTTCAAAATACAAAGTCACAAGATGATTAGGGAACCTTTATTTCGGCTCTGCAGACAGTCAAAATGCCTAAATGACTTCCAGACTTGAACCAATACCACTAACGGATGATTCTTCATTATGAGCTTAACAAAATTTAACTAAGCATTTATTCATCTTTTGGTGAATAGACTCAAGTTAAGTAAGGGGGAAAAATCTATTTTTTTTTTCATTTTCATTCTTTGTAAACTTTTTCCACCCCAAAATATATCTCAGCCAGCTCAATTCTATTAGGATTTGATTAGCACAGTAAATGGCACTCAGAACTCTTCTTGTTCTGCTAAATGATGTGTCATTTGTTTTCTGTGTTTCTCTTTATGATATTTACTTTAAAGAGAGGAAGAAAAAGAAGCACAAAGATCATGTACAAATGGCATTTCCTCAGTGTCTCAGCTTCCACATCTGTAAACGAGAAGGTTGGACTGGATGCCCTTTATGGCCCTTTCCAGCTCTAAGGCTATTATTCTATGATCATATGACTCATACTGCCACATGCTGTTTAAGTCTCTAAACGTTAAGCATATCAAGTGTGTTACTGAGTAGAAAGAAAAATAAATGAATGAATGATTTTATGGATGAATGAATAAAATAAGTCTACTTTCTAAATTTCTGTAAGAGTATCAGCCCACTGAAACACATTACCCATTCTTAAAAAATTAGTATTCAAAGGGGCTGCAGGGACCATGATGTCCAACACCCTCATAGGAGGTCTAGAGCAGTTAGGTAACTTACCCAAGGCAAACAATGAGCTAGTCCCACAGCTGACACTAGAAGATAGCTCATCAAGCTTTTTGGGAGGATTATAGACCTGGTACAGCCTTTGAGTCCATACAATGGAGGTTCATTCTCACTATGCAAATGGTAAAAGGCATTCTGTGGAATGACTCCACCACAGCCCTATCCTAACCCAACCTCTAAAAATTGTAGTGGTAAGGAGTTGAATAAAAATTTAAATATGAACTTTTTTTTTCAAATCAAAATGACTCTGAGGTACCACATCACACCCATCAGATTGGCTAACATGACAAAATAGGACAATGATAAATGTTGGAAATGATGTGGGTAGTTTGGCACACTAATGTATTGGTGGAGCTGTAAACTGATCCAGCCATTCTGGAGAGCAATTTGGAACTATGCCCAAAGGGCTATAAAATTGTGTATACCCTTTAACCCAGCAATACCACTTCTAGATCTGTATCTCAAAGAGATTATAAAAATGGGGAAAGGAGCCACATGCACAAAAATATTTATAGTGTCTCTTTTTGTGGTGGTGAAGACCTGGAAATTGAAGGTATGCTCATCAATTGGGGAATGGTCGAACAAGTTGTGGTACATCAATATAATGGAATACTATTGTGCTATGAGAAATGATGAGCAGGCAGTCTTCAGAAAAACCTGGAAAGACTTATATGAAATGATGCTGAGTGAAATGAGCAGAACCAGGAGAATGCTGTACACAGTGACGGTCACACTGTGTGATGATTGACTTTGATAAACTTGGCTTTTCTCAGCAAAACAAGGGCCAAAGACAACTCCAAAAGACTCATGATGGAAAATGCTATCCACATCCAGAGAAAGAACTGTGGATTCTGAATGCAGGTGGAAGTATACTATTTGCTCTCCTTTTCCTTTATTGTTTTGTTTTATTGTTTCATTCTTGTGGTTCCTCCCACTAGTTCTAATTGTTCTTTACATCATCACTAGTGGGAAAATATTTTTAATATGAATGTATAACTAGAGCCTATGTCAGATTGCATGCCATCTTGGGGAGGGGAGAAGAAAGGGAGGGGGAGAAAATTTAAAACTCAAAATCTGATGGAAATGAATGTTGAAAACTAAAAATAAATAAATGCACTATTCATTTTTTAAAAATATGAACTTTTTTGTATTTCATTTCCTGTACCATGCATATATAATTATATATGTGTACATGTATGCATAAACATATATATGTGTGTGTGGTATTTGACATGTATATAAGTGTGTATATCTCACATAATTATATGCACATGCATATGCATGTATATGTAGCTATTGAAATTCATTGTGTTCAAAAAATCTCAGGGCAGATTTGACCTATTAAAGCTCAAATTATTTTTAGAAGACCCTGTACACACACCATTTGCTCATTCACATAATATATAAAGGTAAGAAATTATTTGAAATGGAAATAGTACCTTCTACTGTGACTCGGAATTCATGCATGGCAGTCCCTTTGTAATTCTTGGCCATACAACGGTAATGTCCTTTATCTATGTGAGTGACCTGTTCAATCTTCAAAGTCTTTCCAAAATTTTCTCGTTCTTCTCTTCCCTTGGGTAAATCTTCACCCACTTTAGTCCAAGTGATCTGTGGAGTGGGTCTAGAAAATTACAAAACAGATTGATGAATAATGGCAAGGAAAACTCTCATCATATTTCCCATGATTACACCAATTGGGAGAACTTCGATGTCTCTATACCCACTTTGACTCCTCACAGATGAATACAGAAACACAATGACAAAGAGTGCTAAGATATTTTGAATTTCTATAATTTTGTTGATATGTTCTCTATTAAATCACCAAGATCAAGAAGCATTAATCTCCTAAATTCTTGATTCCCCTTTTCTGGAGCCCTATATACTTGAGAATGTAAAATAAGTGTGACTCAATGACCTTGGGGTCATTTTAGTCAATACAAATAACATTTAATTTTGTTTTGCAAATCTCTTTTCCTTCAAAATGAACATGTACAGGATCCCAGAAAGATATTTTATATGAATATTACCTTTTAACTGGGTCTACACTTCTTGGAAAATGTGTGATTTCACTGATGCTATTGAATTAACTACAAAATAACATTTCAATTTTTCTCAAAAAGACAAATAAACTACTAACAGCAACAAAAAAATCTATTTCTTAAACTGCCATTTAGTAATCATTTTGAAAGATGGCTTTGTATGGTAAATTTGGCCTAAATTACGAGAAGATGACTCAGATAATGCTTGATCAATATCTTAGGGTCTCCTGACCAACAGCCAAAATGTGTTCCACAAATCTAACCATCTACCTTGCCTTTTATGTAAGGCCAGTGCCTCAGCAGTGCCTTACAGTTACTCCTCTTGGGATGGGAAAATTTTGATAAACTGCACCTGACAAGATCAGTTTTCCCAATTTTGCCTGTATGCTTACCATACTGGTCCACTCTGCATGGGCTCAGTAGCAAAATAAGGCACAGTCAAGAATAATAAAAATATTAATAAATGTTGCAATAACAACACATTGAAGCAAGAGCCCAGCCAGGGACAAGGGACCAGTACAGCCACAGGTTGCCTTCTAGGTCCTTGGGTGTGGCCCTTTGACTGAGTCCAAGTTTTACAGAACAATCCTTAAGTATCCATAAGAAGTGCCATCAGCAGCTTCCACTTGTCTCAGATCTCCCAGGATTCACGAAAATGCCCCAGACAATCTTCTCCCACGCTGCCCATAATAGTAGCTACAACCTGCCTACTGGCACTACTGTTCCCCAACCACCTACCACTGCCTAACGTCATCAAAACAGCTATTTTCTATTTATCCAGGATTATGGGACTGAGAACACTCTGCAAGAAATAGTAATGTAATGAAATTTCCAACAGGCTGCTGAGGGAGAACATTATCTGCTGGTTTCCTGAGCAAACCACCTAACAGTATGTATACCCCAAGTCTCTTAACTGCTTATTTTTCATTCCTTCTGTTGGTGTGGAAATATGCCAAATCACAATCTATTCTATGCTTCAGATATATACAAACACACATACACATTTTACTGTACATTTTCTTAACAGTACAATTGTCTCCTTTTCTTTCCTTTTAGTTATATATATCCTTCAGTCCTTTCTTAACCTAACATACTCTAATATCAAAAGTGTTAGCTTGAAAATAGAAAATGTCTATTGAAGAGTATTATATCACTGTGAATTCAGTTTACCTAAGAATATAGCTATGAGCCAAAAGCATTTCCAGGTCTATTGGATTTTGTGTGTCATATTATTACGACTATTATTGTTTTTGATGGCCTGGTACATGTTAAATGGATAGCGGGGGCACAGCTGGTCTCCAAAGGTGACCTTGCTTTTATAGCTGAAATTGTTCATTCAAGCACATGAATCTTAGATTTCCAGGCTTAAGGCAGCTCTTTGTTCAGCTCTTTCACCTATTTCATCCTCTTCTTCTTTTTTATTATGTTATGTCATCTTTCTTTTTCTTGTCCCTAAATTAGTTATACATCTTATCATCCACAGGCATATAGCTGTTTTGTACATTTACCACCAGCTTAGTACATTACAGAATTATTTCCCTTTCTTTCCATTCATTCCAAGGTTATGGATTCAATCCTTAGATGAATAAGTTGACTTTTTTCAAACACTCCCCTCCCCCCAACACACACATCTCAATTCCACAGCCTAGCCCAGCCAGCCACGGCAAATTATTTTCCTCTCACAGGGAATGCAACATTCTCAGAGATGGTCAGAACCTCAGAGGTCATCTGGTCCAAATGGCATCTCAATAGGAGCTCCCTGTACAACATCCCCAACAAGTAGTGATTCAGTCTCTGCCAGAAGAGGTTCTATAAGAGAGAATTCCCTCTGTCCCCAGACAGTCCATTCTACACAGAGGAAGCTTCAAGCTGTTGGAAAGCTTTTGTTGCACCAAGTTTCGATTGGTCTGAATACACATACCTCCTGTTATTCCTAGTTTTATCCCCTAGGGTCAAATAGCATGAATCTCATACTCTTTCATTTGATAAACTTTAAAATATTTGAAAGCAGCTGTCCTGCCACCCCTAAGTCTTATTTCCTCATGACCAAATATCCTCAGATCCATCTCCTGATAAGTATGCTCTCTCATCATACTGGTTATACTGGCCAGAGATACTCTGGTTTATCAATACACTTTGAGAAATATGACTTCCATAATTAAATATACTACTTTAGGTTAGGTTTGATTACAGCCAAATACACAGAAATTATTCTCCATCTCATTCACATGCTATCCCTCTGTACATGTTTCCTATGACTACATTACACAGCATGGTTACATTTTGAGTTTCCAAATGTGGGTTAGTTGCTCATTTATACTTCTTTGTCATGCATCAATAATGCACTTCATCTTTGTGAATGACCTCAACCATCTTATATTTGTATTACTGACATTACATTTATGCCTATGAATTTTCTCATTATTACATTCAACTTAGGTTTGAAACCTCAAAATCAACACAACACTTCCCTCTCCATCACACCTAATATCTAATAAGTTGTCAAGTCCTATTGATTCAACCTACAAAATACATCTTCAAAATTGTCCCTTTCCCTCCACTCATGCAATTTTGTTGTTCAGTTGTTTCAGTCATGTCTTGCTCTTCATAACCCCATTTGGGGTTTTCTTGACAAAGATACTGGAGTGGTTTGGCATTTCCTTCTTCAGGACATTTTGCAGATGAAGAAACTGAGGCAAACAGGAGTAAGTGATTTGCCCAGTGTCACATAGCTAGGAAATGTCTGAGTCTAGATTTGAACTCAAGTCTTCCTGAATCCAGGTTCAACACTCTATCCATTGTGCCACTTAGCTGCCCCAACATACACAACTAACACTCAGTTTAGATAATCACCAATTCTTGCCTGGAATGTAGAAGCAATTTACTAACTTAATTCCCTGCCTCTGTTATCCCTTGTCTAATTTGTTCTTTACCCAACTGTCAAAATATCTTCCCTAATGTGTAGATCTGTCCATGTTCCTACATCATCAAAAACTTGGTAGCCATCTGGTCCTTCTTTCATCAGGCACATAGTGACTCTCACCAAAACTGAAAGTCTATGTCCTTGAGAGGGCTTCAAAATTTTCTTGTGTGTATGGACCTCTTTGACAGTTAGTGAAACCTATGGATCCTTTCTCTAAATAATGCTTTTAAAAGAAGAAAATAAATGAGATAGGATTATATCATAAAATAATCACTTATTAAAATATAAAACACACACACAGTCATAAGCTCAGAGTAAGAACCGATGGTCTAGCAAGAGCATGGCTATACTCTACCCTAATTCTATCATATACCAATAGGAGAGAATCAAGTATTAACCTCCATTCTAACCTATCGTCTGAATTAAAAGTAAGGTATATACAAGTATACACACATACATACACACACATAAACATCAAATTTAAATACACACATGAATACAAACACGTAAAATGCAATTGAATTGTAAATGCTCTTTCCAGACACATTTGGATTTCATGTATTCCTTTTTACAGAGCCTGACTTGACAAGATTATGAAACATGTTCAATTACTCACAAGCCTTCAGCAAAACACTCCAACAGCAGTGTCCCCCCTTTGATGATGGTGACTGAAGAATGACTGCCAGAAGTTTCAGGAGGCAAAAGCATTCTGGGTTCTCTTTGCTTGATTGAATTTGCTGTTCAAATGGAAAAGAAAGCTTGAGTCCTTTTCAGCTGAGAGAGAGAGAGAGAGAGCGATATTTCTGGAGCATTTCAAGTCTTCCCTTCATCCACTTCAGTGACTTAAGTAATTATAACTATTTTCCCATGAACACTTATTTTCACACCTACATGTAACATGGGTCAGATCAAATAATTGTGGACAATATAGTGAGCTAAAGAACTTGTTATTCTGCTACATAATTAACCCTTTTCCAAGGTCGAAGTATTTTGTGTAGTCATTAACACCTGGAAACAACTAGGTCAGTTGATGGCATCACTATTTACTCTATATTTCACCAAAATCACACACTTACACACACACACACACACACACACACACACACTCACAATGCATTCAGTCAGCTATATTGAGTTCTCTCTCTCTGTCTCTTTCTCTGTCTCTCTCTCTGTCTCTCTCTTTCTATCTCTTTCTCTGAATCTACACAAGCACAATATAGATATGTACGTGTACACATACATGGCTGAATGCAGTGCATATGATATACATGAGCATATATACATATAATTATACAGGGAAACAGAGTTTCCCTTTTCTGTGTAGAGTGCCTCTTTTCAGACTTAGGGCATTCACTAAGAGGGATTAATCTTCTTCAATTCTGATTTTACAAATGAATGAGAATTTCAAGTTGTATTCATATACATTCACATATATATACAAATATACATGAATATATATATACACATATATCCATGTAAATATCACAAAGCTGATGGAAAATAATATCTAGCAAACATATCATTTGACTGTTTTCCTTTAATCAAATATAATCCCTTTATACTTTTGATCTGAACAGAGTTTCTCTGACCATTCCCTTTTCTCTTAAAGTATACTTCATCTCCAGGCTTCCTTCCTGACTTCAGACTTTCTCTAAAATGCTTTTTCAAGCTCACTCCACCCCAGCACTTTGCACCTCTTGACTGGTTCCTCTCAGAACCTCCACTTTAATGAGGGCACCCAAGCCACCTGTGTCTTCATTTCTCCCAAGGCTGCACACCTAACTGACCTGGAGTTTTTCTCTATGACGTCCTCCATGCCAGGTACCTCCCCAGAGTCCCTGCTTCTCAGCTTTGTTTTATGTTTTGTCTTTCCCTATCAGAATGTTCATTGCTTGAGGACAGAAACTTTTTTTTTATGCCTGTATTTCAATTTGCAGCACTTAACACAGTGCATGCACACAAGTACTCTATGAATACTCATTGATTAGAGAAATAATTTTGCCACAGATGATACCAAAGCATTCCCGCTCTTCACCTACCTTTCAATGTGTCTTATGATGTAATAACAACACTCATAGGAGCTTATGAGTGCCATTAGATTACCAAATTTTGTTTGGACTGCAAAACTTGCATTGGCCTCACTCAGATTTCTCTGAGCTACTGATTACCACTACTGACTGTCTTTGCCTCTATCTGTCTCTGTCTATAGTACCAGACTAATAGATATAGGCCTGCTGTAGCAAATACATTCAACATATCCCAACAAATATACTTTCCTAAGAAAAATAATTTATATTTCTTTAAGTCCTACTGCCGATTCTTATTAGCCCTGATTTTATTTTGTTAAGGCCTAGGCAAGAAAATCAATGATTATTTTCATAGTTGGATAAAACCATTCTTGCACTTACTTTTGTCTAATGAACAAAAATTTGTTAACTATACGTGTGTGTATGTGTGTGTATATATATGCATATGTCTATGTTTATGTTTATGTGTATGTATGTGTGTGTGATCCAATTCCTTTTCCTAGATAGTCAGCTAATGATATATTCTAACCCTCCTTTTTTGTAAGCCCATAACACAGAAAACTGTTGGAATCAACGTTTTATACTTCATTTGGGGAAAAATTGCTACACAAATATTATAATTCGGGGAATTTTTCCTTTGGAATCAAGAACAGCTTTACAAAGCTCGCAAAAGAATTAATTTAGTGAAATAGAAATGAGAATTCTAAATATGACAAGGAAGAATGGGGGAAAATTAAATGACAGCTAACTACATGTATGTTCAACTTACCCTTAGTAACATTCTGTCTGTGTGAACTCGAGTCATTAGCATGCTTTACTGAAATAAATAAAATGGAAACCAAATGCAAACATAACAACTGATATTGATAACAACAACACAACATAAAATAAAATACAAAGCCATTTCCCCCCTAAAAGTGGTGAAAAAATATCTAAAGGGACTTGTGATTTGATAGGTCTAGGGAACTCAGAAATGAGGGGACTCTCTCTACCAGTGCACGTCAGCACCTTCTTTGAAATTCCTATCTTAAGAGAGTTTCCTCAAACAGAAAGGTTAAATGATTTTCCCAGCATCACACACCAAGTATGTGCCTAAAGCAGGACCTGAAGCAGTCTTTCTTAGTTTCATGGGCAGCTTTTTACAGTCTGCACTACACTGCCTCTCAAAGATCACTATATTACATCTGATTATAATGCTGTTGGTGTCCACATTTGGGGACCAAGATTCTGATGGAAGTGTTATATAGAGCTTCTTTTGACCCAAGGCAGATCAACTTTAGTGAGAATCTCATCCTAAAGCAGAATATACATTTTCGAGATTCCAGCAAATTTTCATATGAAGAAAATAAAATTACAATGTTAATCAACTCAAACAATGAATGAATAGGAACCAAAATATGCTTATTAGTCAAATTTTCTGTTATTGGGAATAATTCAAATAATTGTTTTTCCTCTTTCTTCCCCTATTAGCTATATTTAAGAAATGCTGTAGTTCATATTAGCATCTTTAGAAAAAAAAGTAGGCAATAAAAAGAAGGGTATGGGGAGTGGTGGAAAACAGGACAGTATTATTATTCTTCTCCAACTCTTGTCCTTTTCTTATGTGAATTTTCACTCAAAGTGAACTTTCTGACTAAGATTAGACCATAATTAGTACATAGGAAAATGTTTGAAATCCTTGGAATCTCAGCATGTACCTTGCCCACTGAAAAATACTCCATTCTGTATTTCTCCAAGCAAATACAGTTGTTCAAAGAATGTTTTTTATGACTACAAGAAATAGAAAAAGACCCTACAGATGCAGCTGCAGACCCTTCTTCAATCTGAACGAAATCTTTAGAGTTGAACAAAGAATGGAGAGGAAAATCAACCAACATTCATCTATGTCAAACAAAATGTTATTAGGGAACACGGAATATATTTGCCTCAAACATCATTCAGAATGAAAATGCAAACTATGGAGACTTACAACTGTTCACTGTCAATTTCATTGGCATCTTCTGTACAATAGTTCGCAATCTTGGAAAGGCTGCAAAGCAGCAATAATCACTCCGACTGTCATTTTCTTCCACATTTGCAAAGTACAGATCTCCCTTCTGGCTCATGTACACTCTTTCATCCTGTGGGATGTGCTGCAAATCTGGAAAGAACAATACCCAAATTAGTGATCAAGGCTTATATTTAGACTTCCTACCCTGTTTGCCTACACAGATAGCAAAATGTTCAGTTTTGATAAGGTCTTTATCATTCAGCACCACTCTTTTCCTCTCCTTCTTTCCTTCCTCAGAGTCTGTTGTTTCTTCCCATCTGTAAGACTGATTCATTTTTATCATTGCATTCTCAGCACCTAGCACTGGATCTGACAAGTATTAGATTCTTAATAAATGATCATTGAGTTGAATTGAAATAGATTAAATTGAATTTGTTGTATTGAGCGTGTGGAGAGGAAACAAAATAGTCATTTTTTTCTTTTCATCAAGACTCTATCAGAGCCTAATCACAACAATCACAATGACAGACACCCACTTAACCAATCCCTACCACCTGCCATCAGAAGAACAGAATTTGCCTGTTTAGAACCCTATGTAAATATCAGTTAATCTTAAATAGAGTTGGTTAAGCCCTAGCATAATTGGTGCTTTATTAAAAATATCAATTAAAGATACAGTCTAAAATGTAGTTTGGAAAAGAATGCAATAGTTCAATCCCTAAATTTGCGCATATTTTGTTTTATTTTTGCAAATCAAATGCGGCACTAAATGCAGAAATCTTCTTTGTCTACAATCTTTACTGATGGAACACTGACATCACATTAAGTAGATAGTTTTTATTTCTATAATTATGGTTTAGAAACAAAGGCTCAGACATAGACTCCATATATGTGCAGTTAGTGAACTGGTTCAAGTTGGTAGAATGAAATTGATCAAATTCAACGTAACTTGATTTTATGACAGATTTTATGCTAGGTTATATATATACTGATAGGACATGATGCTATTACTCTTTGCTGGATATTTCAGTATAACCACCTTTCCCAATGGATCTAACTGTTAAACTTTTTTTAAATTCAATTTTGTAGGTTCTTCTGGCTACATTTTTTGCGTGCCACCCAAAATCCTTTGGTGTGCCCTAAGCGGCCCTTGGACTGTAAGTGGCCTGTAGACTACAAGTTGTGCAGGCCTGATATAGGCCATGATTTTATTATCATCATCTGTTTCTATGCCATAATAATCTATAACCCTGAAGACACTAAGATCATTACAGCAATTGGTAATAATTTTAATGCCTTCTCCCCCCCAAAAAATAAATTGGCCATATTTCTGATATTACGTTTCTCATTTATGTCACACTACATTATAAATAGTTAGTCTTACCAATATTGACTACCCATCCAATAAGCATATGTCCTACCAATATCTATCTCTGCTCAACTGACAATCAACCAAAAAAATTGATCAACAAGCATTTATTAGGGATTATGGGCCAGATACTGTGATAATCTCTGGAAATATAAGAACTACAAGGAACATCTTTCCTGTCAAAGAGATTATAAATGAGTCAAGAAAGAGGAAATATACATATAAAGATATAAACAAAACAGATACAAGATAATTGATTAGGCACTCTATCCACAAGATTCTATAAACAGCATCTCCCTACCTTTCCACCTATCTATATATTTAGTGATAGGGGTTGGAGTCGAGGGGTAAGAAAACTATCCTTGGTAGAGAACTATCCTTGAGATCAATAAATCCTATTTCTTACACATACTGGGCATGTGATTCTGGGCAAATCATTTACCCTTTCAGTACTCCAGGTAAATGCCTAAGGCTGTACATTGTATCTCTCCCCCCCAACCCCTAAAAAAAATGGTGCTTGCATTGATAGAGAGAATTTTTTCACCCAGGAGTTCAATATAACAATGAAATCTCATGTCCAGTTGCTATACTTCCCCTCCTCCACTCTACATATATAAGTGGGATTAGACCCTTCATTTTCCTGGGATAGGGAAATCATAGGGAGAGAAATATTATTCTAAAGAGGCAGTTTGGGATCTACTCCATAGTTCATAGCCTTGGACAATTGCCTGGGGCATTGAGAGCCTAAGGAAATTGCCCAGGGTCATACAGGGAGTATATGTAACAATTTGGAACACAGGTATTTCTAATAGCAACGATAGCTCTTTATCTGCTATGCCCTTTTGCCTGTGTGTATAACATAATGTAACAGACTATAATATAAACATACATGTATGCATGTGGTGTCTTTATGTATATATACACACATACATGCATATGTATGCATGTATGTGTGTATATACATACACCGCATGGGCATGGGTATGGTCAAGTGTGTATGCACAGGAACATATTTACAAACACCTATGTATGTGTATCATATCGGGAACTTGATAGGAACTAAATTCATAATTTCATTGGTATAAGGCAGGGATGTCAAACCTGGAAGCTGCAAGCCTCCAAAACTTCCACAAAACTCCTAGATTCAGCCAGAACCAGAATAAAATGTAATTGGGAATAGTTTAATAAAATAAATATAAAATACATCATAGATAATGTTAATTTCTGATTTTCTAAGTCCATATACTGCCAGCACAGATCTGTTTCTATTTTGTGTTTGACATCATTGCGATAGTAGGAACACCCGAATGAGGAGACTCCCTCTACTAATGCATGTAGGCACCTTTTCTGAAACTTGGAATCTTAGAGAGTTGACTAGAGCAGTGAAAGTTTAAGTGAATTACTCAGGGTCACACAGTCATTGTGTGTCAGAGGCAGGACTTCATGGATCCAAGGCCCACTCTACCATTTCTCTTTCTGTTGCTCTGTCTCTGACTCTGTCAGTCTGTCTCTGTCTGAGTCTCCATCTGTCTCTTTTTCTGTACCTAGCTCTGTCTCTATCTGTCTGTCCACCAGTTTCTCTTTGTCACCATCTGTCTCAGTGTCTGTGCCTGATTGTCTCTCTTCCTTCCTCTCTTCATGTATCTGCTTCCACTGAAGGTCCAATGATCATAATTTATAGCCTTGGTTACTTCCTTTTTGAAGATTAGCATGAGATGCAATAAGACACAGTAGATGAAGGGCCCACCACAGAATCAAACCGACCTGGGGTGAAATCCACCTCTAGCTTACAACCTCCATGTGAGGCTGGGCAAAGTATTTCATCTAAAAACACTCCAGGTTACACTCTAGGACTTAAATTTGCCTAGCAGGTGCTGATCCATTTGGGTAGGTATAGTTGCCTCTCTGTGAATATCTTACAGCAATGAAATCACACATTTAGACCAACATAAAAACCCAAATTCATGAAAATTATATCTACCTTTTCAGTAGAAGAAAACACTACTCACCAATATTCATCCAGTATATGTGAAGCGGAGGGATGCCTTTGGGGGGATTGCAGTGTAGGACTATTGAATTTCCCTCTTCTACTTCCAGAGGTTCAATTTTTTCCTTTGGAAATTTAGGTATACCTGAGGAAAATATCAAATTTTTACTAATCCTTTTATCAATAAGTAACACACCTCCTCCATTTGAGGAATTATCCACACTAGCCATCTCTACTTCAAACATGTTTCATCCCATGACTCCATAACCACATCTCCTCTATTCTCAGTGGCAGTTCCCTACCACTAACCCCCATGTTTTTCCATTTCTTGTAGGTTTTGTTTTCCTCCATCATAATAGAAGTTCCTTGAATGCAGGGATTCTATTTCTTTCTGTTTGTATTTATATTACTTATACTTAACACAGTGCTTGCTATATAATAGGTTTTTAATAAATGCTTTATGTCTACCATCTATCATTTTTCTGTCCATTTATAATCTATCTATTTATCTATCTACCCACCTGCTACCTACACCTATCTACCTATCACTTCTCTTACTCTATCTTTACATATCTATCTACTATACATGGCAGTAATATAATTTAAGTGAGTTTAGATAACGATTAATCCATTTTTAAAAGAAGTTCGTTTATGTCTTTTGCTTTCACATCACAATGATTTTTAGGTAGCCTCCCTCCATCCCACCCAATTCAAATTTAACCCTCTCTTGTAATAAAGAAAAACAGTTAAGCAAAACAAAGTGATACAGATACAACATCTGACAATGTGTACAACAATCTGCCTAAGTAGTCAATTCTCTATCTGACAAAAGGCAGAAGGTATGTTTTATGATCTATTCAATAGGACTGTGACTAACACTGTTTTTATTGTTGTTATTACCTCAGAGTTCATAAGTAATTGTTTTTATTTTTTAATTAGTTTATTTATCTCTTTAAATATTTTCCAATTACATGTAAAAATTATTTTTAAAAAATTTGAGTTGCAAGTTTTCTTCTACCCTCCTGTTATAACACCCTCCATCCTTAAGAAGGCAAGCAATTTGATTTTGATTATACATGTGAGGTCATGCCAAATATGTTTTCATAGTAGCTATGTTGCAAAAGAAAGTATAAACGAAGTAAAGTTTTGTTTTGTTTGTTTTGTTTTAATATGCTTCAATTTGCATTTAGCATTCATCATTCTCTCTTTGGAGGAACTTAACGTTTTTTTTTTATCATGGGTATTTCAGAGTTTTTTTGAATCATTGTCTTGATCAGAGTAAAGTCTTTCACAGTTGATCATTGCCACAATATTGCTGTTACTGTGTACAATATTCTTTCTACTGATTCTTCTCACTTCGGTTGTTGTTCAGTCATTTTTTTCAGTCATGTCTGACTCTTCATGATCCCATTTGGGGTTTTCTTGTCCAAGATGCTTGAGTGGTTCACTATTTCCCTCTTTAACTTATTTTATAAATAAGGAAACAGACAAACAGAATTAAGTAACTTGAGCAATGTCATACAGATAGTAAGTATCTGAGGCCAGATTTGAACTCAGGAAGACGTGTCTTCCTGATTCCAGGACCTTCACTCTGATCCACTGCATCACTTAACAAAAAGGTTGTTATCGTCATTGTCATTGATTGTTGTCGTTGTTGTCTGCTCACTTTACATCAGTTAATATAAGTCTTCCAAGGTTTTTTCTGAAATTACCTTTCTCGTCATTTCTTATAACACAATAGTATTCCATCACAATCATATACCACAGCTTATTCAGACATTCTCCAATTGATAGCCATCTCCTCAGTTTTTAATTCTTTGCCACCATAGAAAGTACTGTTATACACATTTATGTTGACTTATTACTAAGTCCTTTTCCATTTCCTTTAATCTTTTTAGGATATAGGCTAGTAGTGGTATTGCTGGCTCAAAGTTTATGCACAGTTTTATAGCCCTTTGGGTATAGTTCCAAATTATTTCTCCAGAATGGAATAACTAATTCATAACTCCACCAATAGTGCATTGGTGTCCCAATTTTTCCAGAAACTCTCCAGCAATTATTATTTTCCTTTTCTGTCATGTTAGCTAATCTGATAGGTTTGAGATAGTACCTTAGTGTTGTTTTAATTTGCACTTCTTTAATCAGTAGTGATTTAGAGAATTTTTTTAATGACCATTGATAGCTTTGATTTGTTCTTTTGAAAACTGCCTATTCATATCCATTGATAATTTATCAACTGGCCTCTTATTTTTTTTAATAACTTTGGCACTATACTCTATAGTTGAGAAATTAGGAATTTGGTGGGGCTCCTTCTTTGCCTATTTTAAAAATAGTTTATAAAGTAATGAGATTTATTTTTCCTTAAGTGAAGGAATTTGGTAGAATTTCACTTGTGAAATCTGGTAGAATCCATTTGTGATTCCATCTGGTCCCTGGGCTTTTTTTTTTTTTTTAGGGAGCTAATTAATTGTTCAATTTATTATACTAAAATAGGATATTTAAATATTCTATTGCCTCTTTAGTTAATCTGAGCAGTTTATTTTTCTTTTTGTAAAAATTGAACCATTTCACTTAGACTGTCAGTTTTATTGGCATATAATAGGGCAAAATAACTCCTAATATTTGCATTAATTTCATCCTCATTGGTGATATATTCACCATTTTCATTTTTGATACTATTAATTTTGTTTTCTAATTTTTAGTTAAATTAATAAATGGTTTAACTATGTAATTTTTTTCTCATAAAAACCAGCTCTCAATTTTGTTTATTAATTTAGTGCTGTTGTTGTTGTTTTAATTTTCAATATAGTTAATCTCTCCTTTGATTTCAAAATTTCCATTTTCATGTTTAATTGGGAATTTTTAATTTGTTCTTTTTCTACCTTTTTAGTTACATACTAAATTCATCGATCTCCTCTTTTTCTCTTTTATATGCCCTGAGAGATATACATTTTCACGTAAATAATGCTTTACCTGCTTCCAAAAATTTGTGGACGTTGTCGTATTGTTATCATTTTCTATGTTTCCATGGCCCTTTATTAAATGTAATTTTTTTATTACATTATGATCTAAGAAGAGTGCATTTAACATTTCTGCTTTTTTGCATTGGGTTGTGAGATTTTTATGCCCTCATACAAGGTCAATTTTTGTGAAGGTGGCTTGGACAGCTGAGAAAATGGTAGTCTCATTTCTATTTCCACTCATTTTTCTCCAGAGATCTATCATATCTAACTTTTATAAAATTCAATTCACTTCCTTGATTTCTTTCTTATTTATTTTTATGGTTAGATTTCTCTATCTCTAAATGGAAAAAAAAGTTGAGGTCCCCCTCCAACACAGTTTTAGGATCTATTTCCTCTAGTAATTCATTTAACTTTTCCTTTAAAACTGTGGATGTTATGCCATTTAGTGTATATGTTAGTATTAACATTCCTTCATTGTCTGTGGCACCTTTTAGCAAGATGCTACTTATCCTTTTTAATTAGGTCTATTTTTGCTTTTGCTTTGCTGAGATCATGATCACTATCCCTGTCTTTTTTACTTCACCTGAAACATAATAAATTCTTCCCCAGCCACTTATTTCAAATTTGTATGTATGTTCTCTTTGACTTAGAACTTTATGCTAATGTTGGGTTTGTTGGGGTTCTGTTCCCAGTGTTGGGTTGGGGGAGGGACATCGTCTCAAACTTCAAACTTTTTGCACTGCTGTTTTCAGAGCTAGTTCTGTGGGATTGTAAGTTTTTGGTGCTTCCAAGGTGGTGTGATCTAGGGAGAGGTGTGGTCTGATCACTTGGTCTGCACCCAGGAATTCCCAGGAATGTCCTATCCTACATTGGGACCACCAACAGTATTGTTCCTCAGGGTTTCTGAAAATTCAGGATTGTAAATGTTGTTGTTCTTCGGTGTTTCCACCCCCTATTGACTGAAAGTGCTCTTCTCTGCCTTTGAACTCTGACCCAGTATTGGATATAGGCAGTGGGGTTGTCCAAAAGCATCTGGTCGATGTCTAGTGCCACTACAGGTGTATTCTGTAATCTCTTTCTAACCAGTTGCCAGGTCCCCTTATTGTCTCTGGCTTGAGACCTCCCAAAGCACTACTGCTTCTCTTACCACCACCTAGTCCCACCACTAGTGTTTCATCCACAGGGTCTCTGGGTTAGCCTCCTCCCCTATGTCACAGATCTCTCTTTCTGACTTCTTATGTTGCTTTGGTCTGGAAGGATGCCTCACTCAGAACTTTTGTTTACTTTACCACTCCAGAATTTGATTTGAGGCTTTATTTTAAAGTTGTTTGAAGGGGAATATTGATAGAGGTTGGCTGCATGCTTCCATACTCTGCCACCTTGGTATCACTCCTATCCACCCCCACCACAGAAGTGACCAGCATGAACTTTAGTGATTGATTTTAAGTAGGAGTTCAGCTGACATTGTCAGTCAGTTTAAATTAAGAAGGAAATTGTTGGGGATGGCAGGAGTACATTACAAAGATTCCCAAGTCCTTTGAATGAATGAAGAAAAAGAAAAGGTAAACACTGGCCTGTATGCTCCAGAGGTTTATCAGAAGGAAATTAATTTGTGATATGGAACTGCCCTCTGAAGAAAAACATTTGCAGACCTTTGTAAGTTCCTTGAAGCTTTACCAGGAAGACAAGCACTAACACAACTGAATGAATGGGCTTAAAGCTGCTATGCTGGCCAGCCAGTTACCACCATGAACAATAAATAAGTAACTTGATACCGGAACCAGCAAGATGAATCCCAGGCCAAATGCCAGCGCATAAATATTACATGAAAGCAATCATTAAGATTTGATTATGGGATCCTATTCCAACTCTTGGGGTCAGCAAGGCATGTGAAAGTTCGTCCAATATATCTCCCTGCCTGATGGAATCTATCCAGGGGATAACTACATTTCTATCTTCTGAGCAAAAAGGCCAAAGTTCACAACAGACTGCTATTATTCTTATTAGTCTAAAGAGCCTATACATTTATTAGGACATTTCTTCTTGGGAAGCTTGATACGTCCCTTTCACTATTTTTTCCTGTTCTTTTCCCCTTCTTCTCTAGAGGTTGAGGGAATTTGCTGACATTTCTCTAATCAGTGTGCCAGCTGGGCGCAATGAATCACGTTTTTGTCTCAATTCAAGGACCCTTTCACACTCTTCTTTGCAGGGTGTATGCCATGTGTACAGTGCAAGGCCTTTTCAAGTTCAGGCAGCAGGCTTTGGTTGGCTTTGTATACTCAGTCACATGACAGATCATCAAGGAAATCCCCCCTCATCAACTTAAATTCACATCTCTTTTATCTTATGATACTCAGAATTTTAGAGGAAAGTTGCTGTTTTTTTCCCTGGAGAATATGGGAATATATTCATAACTAATTTTTATGAGTTAATGTTTAACAAAAAATATTAATGCTGTGGAATTTTATGTATTTTTTAAGTTATTACTTCCCAAAAAGCACTCTACCATACCCCACCCACCACTACCAAAATAATTGTTCCTTTAAACAAAGAAAAACAAAGCATCACATTGGACAGATCACAGAATGACAGAATTTAAGAATTGAAAATGACCTTAGTGGCCATCTAGTTCAACTCATAACAGAAAGAATATCCCTTAGAAGATATTCAAAAAGTGTATTTCAGTTTTATTTGAAGACTTCCAGGTAGAAGAAACAACACTTTTCAAGGCAAGCCATTTCACTTTGAGGTACCCTGATTGTTAAGAAGGGTTTTTTGGCCCAAAGGGCTATAAAATTGTGCATACCTTTTGACTCAGCAATATCCACTGCTAGGTCTGTATCCCAAAGAGGTCATAAAAATGGGAAAAAGACCCACATGTACAAAAATATTTATAGCAGCTCTTTTTGTGGTGGCAAAGAATCGGAAATTGAGGAGATGCCCATCAATTGGGGAATGGCTGAACAAGTTGTGATATATCAATGTAGTGGAATATCATTTTGCTATAAGAAACAATGAGCAGGTGGACTTCAGAAAAACCTGGAAAGGCCTATATGAACTGATGTGAATGAAGTGAGCAGAACCAGGAGAATATTATACACAATAACAGCAACACAGTGTTATGACTAACATTCATAAACTTGGCTCTTCTCGGCAATGCAAGGATCTAAGACAACTCCAAAAGACTCATGATGGAAAATGCCATCCATATCCAAAGAAAGATATATGGAGTCTGAATGCAGATAGAAACATACTATTTACTCTCTTTTTCCCTTGTTGTTTTGTTTTATTGCTTCATCCTCATGATTCCTCCCATTAGTTCTAATTGTTCTTTACATAATCACTAATGGGAAAATATACTTAATATGAATGTATAACTAGAACCTATATCAGATTGCATGCTTAGAAAGGGAGGGAGAGAAAATTTAAAACTCAAAATCTTATGGAAGTGAATGGTGAAAACTAAAAATAAATAAATAATTTTTTTAAAAGAAGGTTTCTGTTTGTTTGGGTTTGGGTTTTTTGATTTGTTTGTTTGTTTTTTTTTTTACTGGCCTCAAAGAAGAATGTTGACTGTTTGCAAGTTCTAACCATTGTTCCTAATTCTGCCTTCTGAGGTCATGTAGAAATAGAAAAAGAAATGATATGTTGAACCCAAATGTTAGGCCTAACATTCTCTCTATTGAATTTCTTCTTATTAGGTTCAGGCCAGTTCTCTAACCCATACTTATCAAACCTAAGGCCTTCATCAAGTGCTGAGTGCATCCAAACTAAATTAAAATGTACTTGGGAAATTTTTTTTAAAAAATTGACAAAAAATACAATACAACACAGATAATGTTAATATGTGGTTTTCTAAGTCAATATGGAGCTGCAAGGATTAGTTTCTGTTTAAGTAACAGAACTGCTCTCGCCTATCAAGAATTTTTTGTATCCTAATTCATTCAGGGTATTAGCTATCCTTCTAAGCCTTGTCATCTGTAAAATGAATATGACTATATAATCTATGACTTTATCCAAATCATTGATGACAAGGGCACATTTCACAATTTCAAACACAGATCCCTAGGGTACTCTCCTGGTGACCTCCTACCACATTGTCTTTGGACCACTAATGACTCCTTTTTGAGCCTGGTCCTCTAATTAGTTTTAAATATAGTTAATGATATCACTATCAACTCCATATTTTTTAGTATACACAAGAATAGTATAGAATATCTGATGAAGTATTTGATAAAAATCTCAACAAAGTTTATCTACATGTAACATTATTCTGCCACTATCTTTTTCTTGAAGTCCTCATACTGCCTCTTTGTAACCACTGCTTTACTTTCTTAACACTCACTAACCATTTTATAATGAATCGTGCCAGAATTTTCCAGAAAACAAAGTCAAATTCATTAGGCTATAATTTGTTGAATCTGTTATCTTCTCTTTTTTGAAAATCAAGATAATGATCTTTTTTTCCAATCTTGTGTCACCTCTCCTATTTGATGATCTTTCAAATATCATTAAAAGTGGTTCAGCAAGCATTACTACAAGTTATTTCCTATGGGTCAGGAAGTTTGAATTCATTAAGGACAATTAGGTTGCTTATCTTGGGTAATTCCTTCTTAGTCATTTTTCTATTGACATTTCCAGTACAAGGCAGAATAGATACAAAATAAGACTTGAACAACTCTTTTTTTGCCCTGTTCACAATTCTCATTGTCCCATCTCTCCCAAGCAGTGTTTTTATAAATTCTCTGATCATGCTTTTCCTCCTAATATAGCTCAAACTTTAACTAGAACTATAAATGTAACACCACCATCACCAGCAGCAGCACCACCACCACCAACAACACACAGGCAATAAAGAAGCTTAAAAAATAAGCCTTTTAACTAGAAAGCACTTTGGCAGAGACAAGGCATAGACCAGCATTTCACACCATAGACAAAGATATGGTCAAAACGGATAAATGGTTTAGACACAATAGGTGACACATCATAAGTAAATTAGGAAAGAATGGAAAAAATGTACCTGTCACATCTATGGATAAGGGAAGAGTTTATGACCAAACAAGAGATGGAGAGGATCACAGGAAGCAAAAGAGATAATTTTGATTACATGAAATTAAAAAGCTTTTGTACAAAGAAAAATAATGTAGCCAAAATTAGAAGGAAAAAGCTGAAAGATCTATAAAACTTTCTATACACTCTTACCTACCAATAACACTACTAGGTCTGTATCCTAAAGACATCAATGAAAAGGGAAAATGGCACATTTGTAGAAAAATATTTATAGCAGCTTTCTTTGTTGTGGCCAAGAACTGGAAAATGACGGGATGTTCATCATTTTGGTAGCTAGCTAGAGCAATAGATAGAGTGCTGTGCCTGAAGTCAGGAAGACATGAGTTCAAATTCAGGCTCAGACACTGACTACTTATGTGACCATGAGCAAGTCACTTAACCCTACTTGCCTCTGTTTCTTCACCTATAAAATGAGCTGTAGAAGAAAACATGAAACCACTACAGTATATTTGCCAAGAAAACCCCAAATGGGGTCATGACATAGAGTCAGACATGACTGAAATGACTGAACAACCACCACCATCACCATCAATTGGGGAATGACTGAACAAATTGTAGATGGGATACTACTGTGACATAGGAAATGACAAGTGGGAGCCAAGATAGTGGAGAGAAAGCAGTGACTTGCTTGAGTTCTCGCCCCAAACACCTCCAAATACCTATAAAAATGTCTCTAAACAAATTCTAAAGCAGCAGAACCCACAAAAAGACAGAGGGAAACAAATTTCTAGTCAAAGACAGCCTGGATGTTTGATCAGAAAGGTATATCGTGCCAGGTGGGGAGAGGAGCTCAGTGCAGAGTGGGCACGCAGGTTGCAGCGACCCTAGAGCAGGCCTCAGAGGACTGAATCACAGGCAGCTGTGAGGTTGCCAGACTTCTCAACCCACGAATACCAAAAACAACTTAGAAGGTCAGTGGGAAAAGTCTGTGACTGCGGTGAGAGAAGGAGCTAGGTCTCAGCCACCCCCAGGGCTGCGGCTGTTTGCTGAGCTTCCAGCACACAGACTGAGGGGGAATCAAGTGGCTAATCAGAGGGGGATTGCAGGGATCTCTTTGCCAGTGCTGAGGCAGGAATCTCTTGCTTTGCCCGTGCTTGGATCTGGGTCACTGTTCTGAGGGGCAGTCCTGGGGTGAGAAGGAACACTGGTGTGGTGGATCTTGTTGTGATGGTGGAGAGGAAACATCTCACCCCTTATCATAGCACCTTGGAAGAACTGAAAATTTTCAGGTCCCTAGAAGTATCTCTGAAAACATCTGCACAAACCCCCAAAGCTTGGGACACTACATTTTCCCCATTGGAAGCAGACTTTTACCTTAACAAAGAGTTTAAAACTGAAGTAATTGGATGGGATCATGAGTAAGCAGCGCAAAAAAAGACTATATTATCTTACTTTGGTGACAAAGAAGATCAAAACATAAAACCAGAAGAAGACAATGAAGCCAAAGCTTCTACATACAAAGCCTCCAAGAAAAGTGTGAATCAGTCCCAGGCTTTGGAAGAGCTCAAAAGGGATTTTGAGAAGCAAGTAAGAGAAGTAGAGGAAAAACTGAGAGTTTTGCAAGAAAATCACGAAAAACAAGTCAACAGCTTGCTAAAGGAGACCCAAAAATACTGAAGAAAATAACACCTTAAAAACTAGCCTAACCCAAATGGCAAAAGAGGTCCAAAAAGCCAATGAGGAGAAGAATGCCCTAAAAAGCAAAATTGGCCAAATGGAAAAGGAAGTCCAAAAGATTACTGAAGAAAATACTTCCTTAAAAATTAGAATGGAGCAATTGGAAGCTAGTGACTTTATGAGAAATCAAGACACTGTAAAACAAATCCAAAAGAGTGAAAAATTAAAAAACAGTGTGAAATATCTCATTGGAAAAACAACTGACCTGGAAAATAGATCCAGGAGAGAGAATTTAAAAATTATTGGACTTTCTGAAAACAATGATCAAAAAAAGAGACTAGACATCATCTTTCAAGAAATGATCCAGGAAAACTGCCCTGATATTTTAGAACCAGAGGGCAAAATAGAAATGGAAAGAATCTACCAATCTCCTCCTGAAAGAGATCCCCAAAGGAAAACTCCTAGGAATATTGTAGCCAAATTCCAGAGTTCCCAGGTCAAGGAGAAAATATAACAAGCAGCCAGAAAGAAACAATTCAAGTATTGTGGAAACACAGTCAGGATAATACAAGATTTAGCTGCTTCTACATTAAGGGACTTCAGGGCATGGAATATAATATTCTGGAGAGCAAAGGAGATAGGATTACAACCAAGAATCACCTACCCAGCAAAATTGAGTATAATCCTTCAGGGGAAAAAATGGTCATTCAGTGAAATAGAGGACTTTCAAGCATTCTTGATGAAAAGACCTGAGCTGAATAGAAAATCTGATTTTCAAATACAAGACTCAAGTGAAACATGAAGAGGTAATCAGGAAAGAGAAAATCATAAGAGACTTATTATGGTTGAACTGTTTACATTCTTGCACGGAAAGATGATATTTGTAATTCATGAGACCTTTGTCAGTATTAGGGTAGTTGGAAGGGAAAAAATTATATGTATGTATATATAGATATAGATAGATAGAGGGCACAGGGTGAGTTGAAAATGAAAGGGTCGTATCTGGAGAATAAAATTAAGGGGTGAGAGCGGATTATACTAGGAGAAGGAGAAAAGGAGAGGTAGAACAGGGTAAATTATCTCACAAGAAAAACAGAAAAGAAAAGGCTCTTACAGTGGAGGGGAAATGGGGGAAGGTGAGAGGCAATGAGTGAATCTTATTCTCATAGAATTTGACTTAAGGCGGGAATAACATACATACTCAATTGGATATGGAAATCTGTCTTACTCTACAGGAAAATAGGGGGGTGGAAGAGGACAAGAAAGTAGGAGGATGATAGAGACCAGGGCAGATTGGGAAAGGGGGTAATCAGAATCAAGTACTTCTGAGGAGGGTCAGAATCAAAAGGAAGAATAGAATAAATGAGGGGGTGGGATAAGATTGAGGGAAATAGAGTTAGTTTTTCACAGCATGTCAACTATGGAAGTGTTTTGCATAACTGCACATATATAACCTATATTTAGTTGCTTGCCTTATCAATTAGGGTGGGTGGGGAGGGAGGAAGGGAGAAAATTTGGAACCCAAAGTTTTAAAAGCACATGTTTAAAAAAGATGTTTTCACATGCAACTGAGAAATAAGAAATACAGGAAATGGGGTACAGAAATCCATCCTGCCCTACAGGAAAATTGAAGGGGAAGAGGATGCGAAGGGAGGAAGAGATAGAAGGGAAGGCAGACTAGGGGAAGGGGTATTCAGAATGCATGCCATCTTGGGGTGGAGGGAGGGGGGAGATGGGGTGAAAATTTGGAACTCAAAATCTTGTGGAAGTAAATGTTGAAAACAAGAAAATAAATAAAAAATTACCATTAAAAATAAATAAAATAAAAAAAGATGGGCTTTAGAGAAAAGATACCAAAGAACACTGTCAGCATAGATAAATAAATAAATGAGATTTCCAAGAGAAAAAATAAAGAAAAAAAAAAAGAAATGACAAGCAGGATGGTTTCAGAAAACAAAACACAAACAAAAACAAAAAACCATGGGAAGACTTAGATGACTGATACAAAGGGAAGTGAAAAGAACCAGGGGAACATTTAATATAGTAACAGCAATATTGTAACAATGATCAACTGTGAAAGATTTAGCTATTCTGATTAAGACAATAATCCAAGACAATTCCAAAGGACCCATAATAAAAATTTTATTCATTTCCAGAGGAAAAACTGATGAACTCTGAATGCAGATTGTAGCATACCTTTTCTTTACTTTCTTTTTCTTAAAAAAAGTCTGCATTTTCTCTTACAACCTGGTTAATATGGAAATATGTCTTTCATGACTTGACATGTATAACTGCTATCAAATTGCTTTCCTTCTCAAGAAGGGAAGAGGGGCAGAAGTGAGGGAGAGAAATTGATTGGAACTCAAATTTTTAAAAAAAAAATGAATGATTGTTAAACCATTTTACATGTAATTGGGAAATATTTAGTGAAATAAATAAAACATAGTGAAAGTCCCACTAAAATAAGCCTTTTTTTGTCCTTGGGTTATCTTGACAGAATCAACTCATTTTGAAAATTAGCCACTATTTTCACATGATGATAAAATGTCTTGCTACCCTCTTATGAACATTTATATTTAAAATCTAAATTAATCAGTGAATTCCCTATGAAGACACATTGGTTCCTTCCAAATGACTCCCATTTTAGTCTTTCATTGGAATTGTGTCACCTTTGTATCTTAAGAGTTTCCTTCTTAGTAGATACTTCTAGTTTTAGCCTATGAGATTCCAACTGTCCTTCCAATAAACTTTTTGAAATCAGTTTGAACTTGACAGTGAAATTACCTGCCCTTCCCTTTAAATAATCCCATTAGTCATAATTTTAGCAATATCATTCCATTACTATTCTTGAGGCATTTATTCTCAATTAGGTTGAGCTGAGCCTCACCCTTAATCCCCAAGCTGGGACCTTACTTCTAAACAGATCTAGCTTAACAAATGTTCTTGCTTCTTTCGTTAAGATTTTTGGCAAGTTAGATCATGAAGGGTAAAACAACCAGATTGAGGTGGGTTTTCTTAATTGGACTGCCAAGGGCATCTTCTGCCTCATGGTCAGTCTTCACTCCCCATATGTTTCCCTCCCTCCCTTTTTTCCTCTTGAAAGATTAAAAAAAACCTTTCTGTAGTTTTTCTAGTTGGACATTATATACTCAGAAATAGATGACCAAGGGTCACAGCCTGATGACGCTTTTGTCTTAATTAAAGATAACCTTATTTCCTTCACTTATGAGTTTGACTTATTTAAGAACTAACAGACTCATGTTAGATTATTTTTTTTAGATTTCCTCTCCCTTATTAAGCAAAATGTAGGGGAGACTAATCAGTCACCCCCCCATAATTTAAAAACCAGAAACCAGTTCTTACATGTCAGTTTCAGAATTTAATTCTCTCTCTATCTTTTGAACGATAAAGTTAAGAAGTTACAAGTTGCTCTGATTTGACAGAGAGAACTCCAAAAGATATCTGGATAATTAAAGCCTCTCACCATTTCTGTCATCATGTTATGTTTCCTTGTGATCTGTTTCCCAAACTTTTCCTCTATTTCCCCTTTTGGCCCAGACTGCCTGTACTATACAAATAAAATCATCCCCCATCCCTTCTTGAACTATAGCTAAATGCTTTCCAATAATTTTCACTGTTTTCTCAGGTTAGAAGACTTTCTTAATATGCAATATGCCCCCACCAATGTTTTTTTCTATTTTGTATGTGATATATCAATCTGGAATCATGTTTCAGTTAAAAAAGTATTACCTCACTTAATCTCAGGAATAACTATGATATCATATTTACCTGTTTTCAGTCTGAAAAAGTAAACAGTATTCCACATTCACAGTCCCCTGCCTTAGTATTTAGAGAAGCAAAATATTAAAGCTTGATGTATCATCTAGCATCATTTTGTTATGATTCCAAAGTTCCTTATTCCAGTTTTAAAATTTGAATACATATCTATTACAACCTACTATAAAAGAATGTAAGTCTTCTATTCCATAAGATTTGGAGTAATGGAACCAATAAGTTAGTGGTCAGTTTTCAAGAGGTTCCAAAACTAGAAGACTGGGGAAATTGAAGCAGCAATTTCTGTAGAAGACGGGAAGAGCTGATGTGTATTTTACAAATGAGCAGACCTAGTATTATCTCTTATCAAACTTTTCAGAACTTACTAGGTGGGTCTCTTTTGCTATGGAGTTAATTAATATACTATTTAAATCTTTCATCACTGAACTTCCTTCTTTGAACACTGGGAAAATCTAATGATTCAGAGAGACAATGAAAGTACAGGGCCCTGGTGTCCACATTTCAATTTTAATCAAGCTTATTTAAGATATTGTCTAAATTTCAAAGTTATGCATGGCATTGGTGAGAGATTCTATTTTACAAAAACTTCCAAAATCACTGTAATCAGATGATACAGTCTCTGGATTAGGGCTTTTTTTAAGGAACGCATTCAAGTGTTTAAAAGCCTTAACCTGTCCAACTGAGTTGCATATTTGAAATAACAACACGCTAAGCAAATATGCTATAATGGTGTCTCCCAATCCATGGCAAATTTTGAATGGATCCTAAAACTTTTATTGTAAAAAGCTGAGGTTTTACGTGAGGGCAGCTAGGTAGCCCAGGGGATAGAATACTAGGCAGACACTAACTAGCTATGTGACCCTGGACAGGTAACTTAACTCTGTTGCCTCATTTTCCTCATCTATAAAATGAGCTGGAGAATGAAATGGCAAACCACTCCAGTATCTCTACCAAGAAAACCCCAAATGGGTTCATGAAGTCAGACACAACTAAAACAACTGAACAAAATTACATTAGAAGAACTTAAAATTTTGTTCCAATTCCAAATCTACGATGGTATGAACTTTAAAACAAACAAACCAACTAAACCAATAACAATAATGATCTGTTAATTGACAAAATGCTTTTCATCAATAAACAAGAGGTACAGTATCTTAATTCAATGCCACTTACGCCCCCCCAAAAAAAGACCAGCCTATGGTTATCAATTTCCTGAATAAAAGTTCATGGGAACAGCAAAAACTGGGTGGGAGAAGTTAACTCCAGGGTCCCAGGGCAATCTTTGAATTTGGTTAGTATCAGTTACTGCTGTGCAGGTATTTAGAGATTTTCACATTTTAATGATATCATTTAAACTATTGAAATATTTTCTTTAAATATGTGCTAAGTATATACTTTCAACCCCATGGAATTATGAGTACTTTAAAGTCAAAGACTGCCCTCATTATTCTTTGTATCCTTCGTCACTAACATACTTCTGTGCATATATTAGCTAGTTAATCTACATTGAATTGATTTGAAATCTAATTAACATGAACACTAACAAAACACAAAGGTTAATTAAAATGAAGAGAAAAACATTAGGATCATTATTAGGTTTCCTTCATGAAAATATCAATGAATCAAATACTTCAGATTTGTCTATATCTGATGATGAAAAAGAATCAGACTTCAATTATCTGCCTGAAAGGAAAAATGGTTAGAATTTGTCAAGAGGTAGAATGGTGCCTTAAGCAAGACTTTGGGGTGTGTGTGTGTGTGTGTGTGTGTGTGTGTGTGTGTGTATTTGCAGAGATGTTTTATCTAAGCAAAGCATGAAACCTGGTAAGCTTTCTCAACATTTAAAGAAGAAACTTTTAGAATTAAAAATAAGTCATTTTTTTTTACTAAAATTAGAAGTAAAATGGGTAGGAGTCCTTGCAAAACATGTTTATTAGTTGAAAAAAAATCACTTGTGAAGGCTTTGTGTTTACTTATTTTTCCCCTACTGTCAGCAAAAAGAAAAAAAAATTCACAAGAATAAAATCAAAGGAAAAAATCAAATTGTGTTTAATTCTTTTTTCTAAAACTTACAGTAACATTTTTCTAGCTTCAAGGCCAGAAAAATTAGTGAAAATGTACATTTGTTCTGATTAACCTTGGTTTCTGAAGTTATTATTAAATGCTTTCTGTAGTACTTATTTAAGTAAAACTTCAAGATGTGACTTAAATTCATAGTAAAAGAAATATATGAAAAGAAATGAAAGCATGGATGGTTCCATGGCCAGTGAGCCATTCCCAGAGTCAGTAAGACATAGGTTCTATTCCTTCCTCTGACAAGTATATGTGTGATCCAGAGCAAGTCATTTTAACCTCAGGGCCTCAGGCAATTCTCGAAAAACTATAATTTGCAGAGTAGATTCCACTCTGCATTGGTAGATCTTGCTTTCCTCTAAATCTACCAAAGTAGTTCACTACAAGAAGGAACTCATAGACTTCCTCATATGGATGCATTTTGTGTACACATACAACATACACATATACATGTATGACACACATGCACATAAGTGTACCTTAATGCCAATCTATGTACATGAGTGTTTGTGTGTGGATACATATGCATATTACATATATACATACATATGTGCATATCTAATATCTTCCACACAAACTCATCTCAATATTCATTATCATCATAGCATAGAGGTGACCCTGGGTTCCTGAATGTCATGCCAATGGAGTGCTTACCTCTTTGAGGAAGGATTTTGTGACAGGTTATACTTAGGAGGATTGACTCTTCCTCAAATACATATGCTGTGTGTCTCATGATTAAGGAAATTAATGGCAGCTAGGTAGCCCAATGGAAAGAGTACTGGATTTGGAGTTAAGAAAACCTGAGTTCAAATCTTGCCTCATCTATTTGTATGACACTAGGGCAAGTCAATGGTCTCTATCAGCCTCAATTTCATCATCTATAAAGTAGGACTAATAATAGCACCTACCTCTCAGTGTTGTGGTGAAGATAAAATGAGATAGTCTTTTAAAGTGCTTTGAAAACCTTAAAATGTTATATAAATGCTAGCTATTAAAGAGGAAACATCATGCAGTGGAAATAGGATTGAATTTGGAGTCAAAGGATCTGTATTACAATCTTGACTCTGCCACTTAATACCTACCTGTATAAGCATACTTAAGTTTCCTCATTGGTAAAACTTGCTTTGGAGGTACATACTGCCACAGATGGGATGAGTTAAATGAGGAATTCAGCCCATGAGCAGACCTTGCCATTTTCTTTCTCCTTTGTATGACTTCATCATCATATATAGGAAAGTGTTTCTCAGAAAACTAGACAAGGCCATGAAATGTAGATCCCTGTCTCTTTAAGAACATATACCAAGTCAGCCATGGCATGAATCAGAGTCTCTTCCCTTTTTTCCCTTTATTATACACCTCTTTAATCAATTACAGTACTCAAAAATCCCAAAGTATAAATCTGATAATGGAAAGAAGAGATAACCCTCACTTCACTACCAATCACCATCCTGGGGCAGGGGGGAAAGAAGTCTAGAGAACAACCATAATGCATATTAGAAGATAGATCTCTCCTATAAAAAGTGGAAAATGGGAATGCATTTGGGGAGCTGCCATATTACCACTCTAATCTGGACTCAGACTGCAGCATACCTCTTAATTCCTGGTGACAGTAAAGAATATCCTTCTCATTTAGATACCTCTTATATACATTTTCTCTTTTTGCCTCTCTTATGTAAAGATGGTGATTTGCTATATAATCATTCTTTTAGAGAGACCTGTGCTATTACATCTCATGACTTAAAGGGGTAGGAAGAACTGATCAAATTTAATTGTCATTTTTGAATTCTTAGGATGCATGGACATGATCCTTATTCAAATTATTATGGTGAGTGCCATTAATGCAGTCATACAGTGTATGTAGATACAAAGGTGCTGGACCTAGAGTTAAGAGAGATCTCCATTTTAAAGATAATATCTGAGTGATCCCAAACAAGTCACTTAATCCTTATGAGTCTCAATATCTTCACCTGTAAACTGGAGATAATGATATTTATCATGCTTACCTCACAGTCTTACTAATGGAATATATGTAAAATGTTTTGTAATCTTTAAATAAATGTTAGCTATGGTAATAATGTTGGCAAGTCAATGAACACAACTGTCCTGGAAGAACTGAACATGAGAGGACAACAGAAAGGCATATGGTGGGTGTGACAAGACTATAACATGTTATTTATCAGCAGGCTTACCAGGAAGAATTCCATCAAGAAAATGTACAAGTGAGGGAAAAGATTGGCTGTTCACTTGGCAAGAAAAAGGGAATAAGAGGCAGTGATAGACAGTCTTGACACCACTATTATCTGGTGATATCAGGGGAAAGAAAGGAAATTTGCCAGTTTGTTGGGTGGACGCTCCCCCTCCATTGCAAATTCATAGAAAGCAATGGCCAGGAGACCACCAATAAGTTAGCATGGTTCAGTTTTCAATTGTATTAAGTTGAGGAAACACACCAATGAGATCATGGATCAAATTGAATTATTGAATATTATTCTCTTATAAGTAAATAATAATATCATAATAAATATTTACAAGTGCTTATTATGTGCCAGGCACTGTGTTAAGCGCTTTACAATTATCACATTTAATCCTAACAACAACCCTGTGAGGTAGGTGCTATTATTCCTATTTTATGGACAAGGAAACTCAGGGTGAGATAGCTTAAATGACTTGTCCAGTATCACATAGGGAGGAAGTACCTGAGGCTAGATATTCCTTATCCTAGGCCTGGTGACTATGGTACCTAACTTCCCCACAGAATAGTCTATTAAAAGAAAATTCTTTGTTTGGGTCTTTGCCTTGATTAAATAAACAAAACACAAAAAAGATAAAATTTAAGAGCTTTTTGTTGTTGTCGTTGTTGTTGTTTTGTTTTCTTATAATACACCAAGGCAGAAAAGTATTGGTGGGTAGGCCTACTGGGCTGGCCTAGATTAGAGGAATGACCTGCATTTATAGATAGGAGTTAGAGTCTTCCATGTAAGGGCAAAGGTATTTTGATTGGATCAGTTGTGAGGAGGTGGGATTAGAGTCCCCTCAGCTCTTTCCTAAGTGTTTTGATTGGCCCACAGTCCTTTTGAGGAGATGGGGTACGTGAGCAGATGTGGCAACTGCTGCTTTGTACTCATTATGAGGAGATGGGATTATGGCTAAAGAGATATAATAAGAGAACATGCATATTGCTCTCTCCTGTAAAATCACCCTCCTGAAAGTCAAGCAAGATTAAGACATGGAGTCACTTGAAAATGACTCTGCATTAGTGATGGATTTTACACAAGGCATACCATGTATTGGATAACACAGAAATAAATGTTGGGTGCATCATCTTTACACTGATATTCAGTACTGTTAGTTCAATGAATGCAGGATATTGTGGTATAATGGCAAAAGGATTGATCTGAAATCAAAGAAGCTGGATTCAAATCATATTTTGCCTCTTAACACCTCAGAAATCTTGGACAAATGACCTAAAGTCTCTGGTCCTCAGTTTCCTCATCTGTAAAATGAGAAGTTGGACTAGATGATGTCTCAGGTCAGTTCTACCTCTAAATCTATCAGGTATTAAAAGTGTCACTTGAACAATTTGAAATGTGTATATGACATTGTAGATCCATTCACAACTTGAGTTTTGAAGGTTATTCTAGCTAAAAATCATGGGCAAATGAGTTTCTCTTATCTGTATGTCCATCTGTTGGTCTTACTACAATTTCATAGGAAGCTGCTATTTTTCTCAGCCCCAGAATTAGATATGTAAAGATGTAGTAGATCTTTGGGAAAAAAAGTTAGAAAGCTAGGTGAGTGTTTTTCCAGGAAAAAAAAAAGTCTTCCATGAATTTAAAATTAGTCTTCTTAATTTGTTCAGCTTAGTATACAGAAATATCAAATCAATATATCCAGAGGGCTATCATTTTTTTTCTGAAAATGTTTATTTTGTTGAATTTTTTTCCATCTCTAACATCCCTCTAGTCTCAGGACCTTCTCACTCTTATCCCATTTGTAGTGACCTTCAAGAGTCTCCATTTTAGGGACAAGCCCAGGCCAGCCATGCTACACTGCCCTCTCAGGTATGTTTCCATACCATAGATATATGAGTGCCTTCTCTTCCCGTATTTTCAACTCCCTTTTACATGTTTTCTTCCTCCATTCAAATGTATCCTCCTTGAGGGAAGGGCCCATCGTGATTTTTGCTTGTGTTTTTGGCCTTAGCACTTACCTGGCACATGGTAAAACCTTAATAAATGTTTGTTGCCTCTCATCATTTGTTTGGTAGTAACATTATATAATACAAATCAAATTAAAATCAGATCGTAAAAACAGCTCTCTTTCTGGGAAATGATAATGGTATATTTTATAGTACTTTACAATTTGGAAAGTACCTTCCTGAAAGCAATATTGTTGAGCAGCCAATACTAGCAGGATAATTTCCATTTAAATGACAGAAATGAACAAAGGACCTCAGTGTATGAATGACTTGACCATAGTTACAAACTTGTAAATTTCAGAAGCTAGGACTGAACCCTGGTCTTCTGATTCCAAGGCCAGAAAAGTTTTCCACTACACAGACTTGTTTTACTTTTGTGAATCTCCTTTTCTTTATTTTTAATTTAGCGGTTAGATTTCTCTGAAGTACCTTTAAGTTTGTTGATTCCTCAGAGGTTATGTTGTTTTCCAAAGTTGTTTTGTTAATTTGTTTTTGTTTGTTTTTTGTTCAGTTTGGTTTTCTGCCTCCCTAGTGGGACATTTCATCTGCCCTTTCTAAGCAATATCAACATTTTTTTTTCTCTTCTTCTTTTCTAGGTCCATATCCAGAGAAGAGAAAAAATGAAGCAGAGAAATAAATCCACTGACTTTCTCTCCAGCTACTTTTGCTTTTTACCAAGGCCTAGAATTTTCTAGTTAATGAAGCAATTGTTTCTGTAAATCTACTAAGTAACTAAACCCATCATATCTCACATAAATCAATTTATCAGTGAATCAACAGGCATTTATTAAGTAGCTACTTAAGGCACTTTGCTAGTGGCTGTTTTCTCTGAGAATACAAATATAAATGCAAAACAATCAGTCTCTGTCCTCCAGAAATTTAAGTGGGATGCATCAAGAAGACCCATAAATAAGTAGAAGATATGTAGACAATAAGGACACCTTTGTTTCAGTGGAATGGGCCAAGGGAGGCAGTAGCAGTTAAGATGATTAGGAAAGACTTACATCACGGTCTTCCCTGAGCTGGGTTTTGAAGTAAACCAGGAATGCTGAGATTTGAAAGTGAAGAGGGACTTTTAAAGGGCAAGGGTGTTAAGAAGTAGAACTGGGGAGAGAGTTCATGCCAGATATGGGGAACAGACGAGATGGAAAGACATGGATGAGGTATAATAAGGAGTCTTATGGAGCTCAATGAGAGAGTAAAAGAAGAGAAACATGAGGCTGGTCTACAAAGGAAACTTGGTGCCAGGTCATGTAGGAGTTTAATAAGGAGTCTATACTTTAACTTAGAGGAAAGAGGGAGCTACTGGAGCTTCCTGAGATGGGAAGGAATATAGTTATACCTATGCTTTAGGAATATCACTTACTATTACTAATAATAATAAATAATGGTGATGATCATAACAGTAATAGTATTTGCAAAGTACTGTAAGGTTTTCGAAAATTTTACAAATGTCATCTCATTTGGTCATCATAACTCCACTAGGTAGGTGTTACAATTATCCCCGTTTTTCAGACAAGAAAACTGAGACAGAGGGAGATGAAGGGACTTATTCTGGATTACACACGTAATAAGTGTCTGAGATGGGATTCACCAGCTGCCTCCTCATATCCATCCTCATTGCCAGCACACTAATTCATATCTTCATTATTGTGTCAGGACTATTACAATAGTCCTCTGAATCTCCTTCAGCGGTAGTCCTTCTATCTCCAGTCTCTAAACATTCCAATCAATCCAGTATACTTGAGTCACAATAATTAGTATGTAACCTGATACTAATTTTCTGGTCATGTTACTACTCATAGCTACAACTTTCAATATTTCTATTTTGCATATCAAATTAATTCTAACAGCTCTGAACAGGCCTGCTGTCATCTGAAATTTGAAGCTAAGCAGGGTTAGGACTGGTTAGTATCTGAATAGGAGATCAACTGGGAATACTGGGTATGGTAGATTTGGACGGGGGGGATCATATAGCAAAATACAGAATATATTGGATTTGTAATCAGAAGTCTAGGGTTGGAATCTTGCCTCTCGTGCTCACTGCACTGGGATTTTATGCTAATCACTTAAGCTTTTTGGCCCACAATTCCACATCAATAAACTAAACTACATGACTTTTAAGATCCCTTCCAACTCTAATCTATAATTCTTAGATTGGTTTCCAATTCCCTCAACAATCTGAACCTAACCTATGCATTCATTATTATCTAGTAGAATGTAAGCTCTTTGACATCAGGGACTATTTCCATTTTTTCCCCTTTAACCTAGGTTCTAGCAGAAGGGCAGCTAGGTAGCACAGTGGATAGAGAGCTAGAGTCGAGTCATTTTCAAGGCCAGAAAAAAAAATAGTGAAAATAAACATTTGCTCTGATTATCTTTGGTTTCTGAAGTTATTTGTAAATGCTTTTTGGACTAGGGTCAGTTAGACCTGAGTTCAAATCTGGCCTCAGATACTTACTAGTTGTGTGACCTTGGTCAAGTCACTTATCCTCTGTTTGACTTAGTCCACTGGAGAAGCAGATGGTAAACCACTCCAGTATCTTCACAAAGAAAACCACCATGGATGGTATTGGTGAGCTATGGTCCATGGGGTAAGAAAGAGTCAGACACGACTGAATGACTATCCAACAATAAGGCTCTACCAGAGTGACTTGTCATATAATAGGTGCCTAATAAAAATATGAATGGAACTGACTTATCAGGAGTCTATTTTTGAAGGGCTATGTGTAGTTAGTAGCAACCACTGTTGACCGTTAAAGGATTTTCCTATTATTTACATCATTTGGATAACCTTTTTGCAGAAGAACATTATATATTTTGACTTCTTGTTCTGTTACTAAGATGGCCTGGTGTGCTTTTGAGTGTCAGAGACTCCACTAGAATAAGCTTGGCAAATTGCTAATAGCCCACCCCTCATCATGGTGAATATGTGTTATTGGGCTTACAGGCTGTAACAGTCCTGGGTCCAATGTTCCCTTGTAAATAGAATTAATTTATTCCCATTTCCTGCATGGTACTCCATCAATCTGCTTAGGACAAAAGAGAAATAAGGCCCCTCTTTCTTCCAGCCCAAGAGCTCTCAATGACTTCATGCTAAGGAAGGACAGCCCACTCAGCACATTTCACTGTGGCCATTCATAGGCTCTGATAAATGAAAGCAACCACCCTTGTCTTAATTAAACACTCAAATCTCAAAGTTGCATGTATCAGCTAAGCAAATGGATCTTCTTTGGCTCATTCGCGTATAACAGGCAATAAGAAGTGTATGCTATTATACCCCCCATCACTATGATAATAAGTTTATATCTGTCTTAGAAGGTAGTATTCACATTAGAGTTATGCCTCCTTTTTCCTTTCTTTTTCTCTTGAGAGAAAGAATGCAGTCAGAAGGTAAGATCCAGCGTAGTACTTCTTACTGCTTTTCATCTTATTTTGTGGATTCTTTTTTGTTTATTCTGACATTCAAATGGCATTGTGTTATTGCAATATTTTATCCCCTCAATGAATTTGTAATTTTATCAATTTAGGTCCTCCCTCCCCCTTCCCTTACTCCTATCACAAACTATCCAACCATAGCTTCTAATCCTGTACAATTCTTGCTCATGTTCTCCCATAATTCCTCCATAGGGAGTCTATTCACCATGCTGGGGGCTGTCCTTTAGGATTCTTCATATTAGGAGGTTTCCAATGCAGGATTTCCAATCATTTTTCACTAGGTGACTGAACTTCATCTTTGTCCCTTCATATGTCTCTTTGAGGGTATCTTTCATATTATTTGTTGTAATAATTCTTTTGGAACCAGCCTAGTCATACTGAAAGAGTTACCAGCAAAAGACTGAAAGATTGGGGATGGATTATTTTACTGTTACAACTCATAAAACAAAGAGACACATAAGAGGTCTCCCATGTTGCTCCACTGTGCTTTTATAGTGATGGTGATGGCGTGGGAAAAGGAGTCAATTATCATAATAGAAGATGATATTGAAAATAGTCTGTTAAAAATAGTTTGAGTAAATACTATGTGCCTAATTAATAAAATGGTATTCATAATTATATTACCTATCTCATGTAATTATTACAAGAGGGAAAAATGTTGAAAATGTGAAGTATCATATTAATATGAATTGTTATTATCTCCTGTGATAAACTTCAAATATTTGCAGATATGCAAATAGGCATTTCAATAGAGTGCTGGACTTGGAGTCAGTTAGACCTGAGTTCTTATACGGTCATAATCATTTACTAGTTGTATGACCTTGGGATATTTATTTAATCTCTGTGAGGTTTGATTTCTTTATATACAAAATGTCGATAAGGTCCTACCTTTCAGGGTTGTCATAAGTATCAAGTAAGGTAATATATGTATGTTGGCACAGTAGATGGAGCATTGGACTTGGGATCAGAAAGACTCATCTTCATGAGTGCAAATCCAGTCTCAGAAAACAGATTAGCTATGTGGTCCTATTTGCCTCTGTTCTAAATCTGAAAAATGAGCTGGAGGAGGGAATGACAAACCACTCCAGTATCTTTCCCCAAAAAACCCCAAAATGGGGGCAGCCAGGTGGCACAGTGGATAGAATGCCCAGCTTGGAGTCAGGAGGACTTGAGTTCAAATCTATCCTCAGATCCTTACTAGCTATGTGATTCTTAACCTGGATTACCTAACCAAAAAAAAAAAAAAAGAAAAATGAAAACCCCGAAATGGGGTCATGGAGAGTCATGGGGCATGACTGAACAGCAATAACAACAAAAGTATTTTATCAGCCAGAAAGTGCTATATAAATATGTTATTACTATCATATTCTCCCTAAATCTTCTTTTCTACCAGCTAAGCACCTTGTATCACATGCTGCTCAGTCCCTACCTGACCCTGGTCATTCTCAGGTATACACACTACAGCTTGCCAATGTCTCTCCTTAAATATGGTACCCAGAGTTTGGTAACCCCACATACAGAGACATACCTACACACATCTGCTAATACTTTGTGGGAAAAAAAAAAACAAATCATGTGGGAGACTGGAAATGATTCATAAGGAGTATGCTTAATTCATTACTTCTCTATCCACAGAGAGAATGCAATTATGCAATTAATTTGTCTTATATAATTAAGGTTCAACCCCTAATCTCTTAATTGCAAAAGCACATTCTGTCTTAAATTATTTCTCCAAATGCTGGGCTCTTAATTCTTCCTTCTTAGATATGAGTATATTTCAAAGCTCTTAATTACAATTCCTTCAATCAGATCTTGACAATTATTTCTTTGCTATAAAACTCCCTGGTAGCCTTTCTTCTTCTATCCATAGCCACAGCTCCAGACTCAGGTCTCACCACCAGGAGAAAGTATTCAATGAGTAGGGAAGTTTTCCTTCCTTGCCTTTGTACTCCCAGATCCTATGTTCTTGGAAAACAGAAGGCACTAAATAAATACTTGATGAGAGATTGCTTAATCATTCAGTTATGGGATTACTGCAAGAGATTAATAGCCCTGAGTCTTAGGCCAATAGGAGAAGGGGAACAGATGGAATTAAATATTTACGTAGCACTTAGTACATGCCAGGCCCTGTTCTAAGAACTTTTTTTTTTTTAGAAATGTTACTTTATTTTATCCTCATAATAATCCTGTGAAGTGGTTGCTGTGTCCCATTTTATTCAGAGGAAAATGAGGCAAATAGAAATTAAGTGACTTGCCCAGGGTCGACAGCTAGTAAGTGTCTGAGGCCAGATTTGAATTGAGACCTTCCTGACTCCATGCCCAAGGCTCTATCTACTATGCCACCTAACTGCTTATACAAACCACATCATCTTCACGAGGGATTCTAGGTCCTTTTTAGTATAGATATGGGAGACCTCTGGCTTTAGACAACAGAGATTTTAGCCTTCACTTCTTTCTAAACTTTTCCTGACCACAAATACCCAGCTCAACCCCTCCTGGATCTTCCTGGCAGTAGAGCCATGGAAGTGTTCATTAGAGATAACCATAAATACACGTGAGATAATGTTTGCTTATTAAAAATAACTAACGTCCACCGCAAAAACAAAAACAAAAACAAAATCAAACAAACGTGTTTTCCTTTGAGAAACTTACTTGGAACTATGAACTCAATTTCTTCTGACATGGCAGTTCCTAATTCATTAGAAGCAAAGCAGCGGTATTTCCCTTGAAAGTGAGTGATGTGTCCCTCATTCATGATCTTGAATGTGCCTGTGTTATTAGACGAAACTATCCGTGGGTCAGAGAGGAGACTAAACAGCTCCTCATTCTTAGTCCAATGAAACCTGAAAGATAAAGTTAATGTGAAATTTAAAAAAATGGGAAATTAGAAAATTATATTTGAATTAAAAAATACAGCATTCAGTGATAGAGAAATCTATAAAAATTACAAAATATGTGCTGTGAACAGAATATAAATGAGAGTCTCTATACATTGCAAGATGTATAGAGGGGACCTTTGAGAGGCATGATGAAGTACAGGGTGAGTTGTTGCTAGTTAAATGAAAAGGACTTGGTAAAATTTATATGAACATGACATTTATATGGATATAGATATTGATTTATAGAGATTGAGATAGACATATATAGACATAGATTAGCTATATGTCCTTTTATAGAGAGATATATATGCACCATCTGTATCTATATCTTCATGTTTATATATACAAATAAGAACTTATATCAAGTACATTATGATTCAGGGGCAGACCTTCAGTTTTATTTGATTTTGAAGGATGATTATTACAAGCAAGGTGAGACCCCAATACTCTTGGAAGTACCAAGACAAAGGTGTATGCATAGAACACATTAAGAACTGAATCACAAGGGCTAGGGCACAAGGCAGTGCAAAATTATTCACCAGAAAGAATATATGGTCAGAGCAAGACCAGTCACTAGGTAGATTTGATACTAAACAACTGATAAAGTAACTTCAAGTTATAATCTGTGAATTATGACCTCTATGGATTCTTATACCTCCACTGTCTAGCAATCACATTGGGTCCAGTGTTCATAAGAAGTTCAAGTGGCCTGACCTGGAACAGTCCAAAGGACAAGGAGGGAAGGCAGTCATAACGCTGTGCTATGTCTGCATTTCATCAGTACAGGGAGGGAAATCTGGGGTGAGGAAACTCCATTTACAATATGACCTTGGAATTCCTTTACAATTTAGCAATATAAGAGTTACATAGAACACATTGAATATTTTGCCCAATGTCATGCAGTCAATATGTATGAAGAAGTAGCATTGAACTCAGGTCTTCCTGGCTCTGAGGCTAACTCTCTATCCATTACAACTTGGAATACCTCTAATCATATATACACATACATACACACATACCCTATACATATATATGTATGTGTGTGTGTGTGCGTGTATATATACATATATATGTATACGTGCACACACACACATATATATATACACACTGCATTACTGCATATTCATATATTGCATCTATTTTTATAAATACCACATATTCATTATATATGTATGTATGTGTGTATATATGCATACACACATACATATATAAATGCATACGTACTTCCATATCATAGCTGCTCAATGACAAATAGTGGCCGGTCTTGCTCTAACTATGTATACTATTGGTCTGATGAATGGTTTTCTTTGTTCACTGTGGCCATATCCAATGCTTTGGAAACTGGGAATAGTGACAAAGCTTTAATCTTCCATATTAAGTCCCTGCATTGATACTCTGCTCCATTCTAATAGAACAAGGATTTAACCTTGTTCTTGAGTCTTCCCTAGAACTGAAACTCTGTCATTAAATTATAATCTCCACTGATCCCAACTCCCTTATTCTAGATCTCTTGTAAACTGTCCATTTGTCTGCCTGGACTTCTGTTCATGCCTGTTTCTTAGCTGTTTGCTCTCCATCACTAGATCTTCATGCCTATCTGGATCAACCTAGTCAATCTACTGTTGATTCTGGAATCCTCCTCTCATGCACTATCATTAAATTCAGACTTCCTCCTTTTTCCCATGGCTACCATTTTCTGTTATCCACTGCCCCATGCTGGCTTGCCTACCTGATTTTGTGGAGTTATTCATATTGTCATTCTGTGAGTCTCAGTACTTAGAACTGATTACACACACACACACACACACACACACACACCTTTGGATGCAATCCCTTCATGTCAGTACTCCCTCTAACAGGTCTTTAGTCATAATAGTAAAGAAAAAGTCTTAGCTGAATTTCTCTCTTTAAAATGATCTTTTGCCGCCAATTGGCCAATGTACCTCATGTCTTCCATGTTCATTTCTACCTCCTTGTCTTTGTTCTACCTGCTCCTGCAGCCTAAAATACTCTTACTTTTTACCTCCAGATATGTGAATCCTTCAAAGGTCACTGCTACCTACCCTGAGAAATCACTGTTAGACTCACTCATTTTAGTAACCACATGTGGCCTTGAAATATTTCTAGATAGTTTAATATATTTGTTGTCTATACAACTAAACTATAGGATTCTGGAGGTGAGTAACACAATCTTATATCTCTGTTTGATTTATTTATCCAGGTACTTAACCTAGAACTCTATGCAAATAACTGATACTCAAGAAATACTTGCTGAATCAATGAACAGATGAATGGACCCTGTGGAAAGTAAAGGTCATGAAGAAATAAAGTGTAGTGATTGGATTATTACCATTAAAATTGCTAAAGTTTTAATTTTGTTCATTTTCTATTAAGAATAGACATTACACATTGCAGAGTTAATATTTAATGTTCCATTGAGTTATCAAAATATGATTTAAGGGGTGTTGAAAACATAATCGAGGTATAATGTCTCCCAGAGAATGTTTAACACACTGTCAAACGATCAATTTTCATTAAGGATGTGTCTCTATTAGATGGATAGGAAGTCATGAGTCTGATCATCTGTAAAATGAGCAAGTTATATGAAATGATCTCTAATGTCCCTTCCAGGTCTCAAATATTATCATCGTGTGACTTAGATATCTCAGTGTATGAATTTATTCAGTATATGCAATTCTGAAGAAATGTGTGCAAATTAGATTTTTTTTAAAAACAGAATCATTTTAAAGTGGACTCCAAACAATCAATTAATCAATTATTTGCTAAGCAGCTAGTAATTTCCAGGCACTGTTAGACAATGCATACAAAGTTTAAAATAGTCCCTACTTGCAAGTTGCTAAAATTCTGATGCAAAAAAAAATATATAAGGTATAAAATGATTAATAAAACATATGCAAGTTGATAAATACAGTGTGGGAAGGATGGCACTAGTAGTTACAAGGATCAGGAAAGGCTTCATGCAGAAAATGGTGGTGGAGTTGAGTCATAAAGGAGGGGAGAGACATTATCAAGTGGAGGTAAGGAGGAAATGATTTCCCAGGCCAAGCCCAACATAGTCATTGTTTGGGCCCAGACTGGCTCTGAGTGAATGTAAATAGCAATTGTTTCTGTTTTGGCCGGAAACCCTGAGGGTCTTCCCCTCCCAGAAGGGTTTTTTTTTTTTAACTAAGTAAAGAGGCCATTCTCTGCTTCATCTTTTTTTACCTAGCCTTAATCATTGAATGCTGCCTCAGTAAAACTGAGACCTGTTAAAGACTTAAAGCTTAAAGGCCAAAGTCTCTCACTGCATCCAGGGCCATCTCCAGTTGTCCTGATCTATATCTCGCCACTGGACCCAGATGGCTCCAGAGGAGAAAATGAGACTGGTGACTTTGCACAGCCCTCCCTCGCTTAAATCCAATTCACTTGCATGTCATGGCATCACCTCCCTGATGGCATGGTCTGCTTGGAAGGATAAACAATATAATAACAACAAGGAGGAAATACGTTTGAGGAACGTGTATGAGTAGCCAGCATAAAGGGACAGAAAAGGGACATGGGGTATTGCATGTGAGGACCAACAAAGAAGGCCAGTTTGACTGAGTTGCAGAGTATGGAGGGACAGTAATGTCCAAAGGTTAGGGCCAGGTTGTATAAGGCTTTAAGAGAAAGAAAAGAAAAGAAAAGAAAAGAAAAGAAAAGAAAAGAAATGTGAGATATTTAATCCTAGAAGAAATATGAAACAACTGGTCTTGAATTCACTCTGCTGATGAAGAAGCCTTTTGTTAACTGAAGCATTCTCGATACTAATTCAGCATGTCATAATATCCTAATTCAACGTTTTCACCAAACTGGATTTTCACAAATCAATTTAAAATATAAACTACTGCTTTAAAACAGCTGAGGAATTTTGGGGAGTCCATGATTTCACTGGTATAAGTCCCATTGGTATAAGGATACCAGTGTTGTTCATAGCTCCACTCTTACCCTTTCCCTTTCCATGCTTGATTACCTGATTACCGTTTGATACTTGTTCGTCATTTTATCTTGAAGAAGGATATACTCATCATACAAACAAGGAAGAAGGAAGGAAGGAAGGAAGGAAAGAAGGAAGGAAGGAATGGAAGGAAGGAAGGAAGGAATTGAAGGGAGGCAAAGAGGAAACAAAGAAGGGAGGGAGGGAGGGGAAAAATACTATTATGCACCTTCTCTTTGCCAGGTATTATGCTAATTGCTTTACAAATACTATCAGATTTAATCCTCACAATAACCCTGAAAGGTAGGTGCTCTTTTTATCTGCATTTTATAGGTGAGAAAACTGAGGTAGACAGAGGTTAAATAAACTGCCCAGAGTCACAAAGTTAATAGTATGTGAGGCTGAATTTGAATTCCAATCTTCCTGATTCCAGGTCAAGTGCTATATCCATTGTGCCTCCTAGCTCCCTCATTAGAAGGCAAATTCTCATTTTCCCCTTTATCAGAAATACATCTGTAATAGTAGAGCTGTCAGTCTGTTTTCTCTCATTTTTTTTTATTAAGTGTTATACTCAACATTTTTTTTTCTTCAACATGCACAATCTCAAGAAGGTACATTATATCATTGGTAGAATATAAGTTGCCACCTTTAAAATTCAGAAGCCTACTTCAGAAAAAACATGAATGTTTCCATTGTTCAGTTTATTTGTGATTTTACCTCTCACAAGATTGTATTTTTTTCCCTTGTAATTTGTAATTCTATGGTAAAACTGGGAGAATATTATTATTAAAATATTTTTTATTATTTTTTGTAGTATCAAACATCTTGAGACAGATTGTACTATACTATTTCCCAAAGATGATACAATCTGATCACTTTCACTTACATAATGCTGGGTCTAGCTTATTTTCTGTCTAGAATTTTGTGTTTGTGTAGTGTGTGTGTGTGTGTGTGTGTGTGTGTGTGTGTGTGTGTGTGGCAAATATTGATATCCCAATGCTGAGTTGTTTATATAGTAGCATCTTAGCATTATACATTTTTCATCCAGTTTGGTTTCCTAAAGTGGATAGTCAGGCTTATTGTTGTGAATTGCGCAAAGGACACTGAGTACTGTTCCAGAGCTCAGTGCATTTATGATATCTTCTGTAAGCAAGACAATATGGATGACTTTACCATCAATAAGTAAACTCTTAGTCTTTAAAGTGAGCCACACTGGCCAAAATCTGAAGTGAATGTGTCTCCAAGTTTGATATCTCATTTGATGTCAATGATTTGAGGATTGGTGAATACATTTATATAAATTGTCACAGCTCCTAGAGAATCTTGCAGATTTTTCATGTATATGTTGGAGACCTCTTTGGACAAACTTTTTTTTTTTGAGGCAATCAGGGTTAAGTGACTTGTCCAGGGTCAAATAGCTAGTAAATGTCTGAGGCCAAATTGGAACTCGGGTCCTCTTGACTTTGGGGCCAGTGCTCTATCCACCGTGCTACTTCCTGCCAGTCACTAAATAGTCTCTTTAAGCCTACATTTTGTCCTATGATTTTAAATCAATTTTACAATATGTAGAGAATAAAAGGTGAATTTTGTGTTATCTATATCTCCCACACAGTTGCTTAATGATAATGATGTGATGTGATATAAAAATAGCATCTGTAACAGCCTGGTTATGCCTTTCCCATACTTTCATCTAGGATACACTTGAGTGAATAGATAGGAGAAAGCAGGCATATGAATTACTGCTTCCTGATAGTGTCTTGCTTGTCTGATTTTTATAAAAGCACCATCCATAACATTTTTTATTCATATGGAATCAGCTCTTCATGGAGATGTCTTGACAATTAATTCCTGAAGCCTTTAAAATTGTGTCACCTCCTGCACAGTTTATATATGTGTATTTGATGAGGTCCCACAACTTCCTTAGCATTGTCACCATATAGTGCATATGGTAGTGATGAATTAGAGTACAAACGTAGTGATTTCTCCTTTATCACCAATGAGAATAGATCATTATTCTCCCATCAATCTATTCTACTTTATATTTGACTGTTGTCTTCCCTTTGCTTCTATTAACACAAACCCTTTAGATGAGTTGGTATAATTTGATCCTATGTCAAATGCTCAGTAGATATTATTTTTCTCAACTGTTTTTCATTGTTTTGAAAAGTAGTCTTACTGAGTCCTTCATCCTCTTCCCACATCCCATGACGACTTTCAAATGAGTGTAAGTGTTATTTTTGTTTTTTCCTTGCCTACTATATCTTTTCAACTAGCAACAAGATTATGAGGGTTTTATTTTTTAGTTTTTACTCTTTCACCTATTTGTTGTGGTGGCTGTTTTGTATCGGTAAAATTAATAAAGAAAAGTTTACATTTTTAGTTTTGTCCATTTATCATTTTTCATTACCAACAGATCATTTAGATACTTTCTATTAAAATTGTACAAAGTACTTCATTTGCATCTTTACCTTTTAACAAATGTTTATAAACCATTATTTTAATATTTCTTATACCCAGATGATGATCTGGTTACACATAGACTGCTTATCTTGAAGTAACCGTCTCAAATCATTCATCCTCATCCAATCTGTTAAGATATGGTCAACTTTATCTTTTATGATGTTATTTGTTGCTTGGAATGACCAACATCTGAAAACTCTGCTCTTGAATAAAACATTACAGATATATGTACTGGACTTCTCAGCAATCTGTAACTCTTGGTTTCTGTCATTTCTTGACCTGAATCATATTTTCATTTTTCTCTTGTCCTTTTCTGTGCCTATATTTACAAGGAGTCACCAATGATAAGACATGGGCTACCTTGGTTTAGATGATTTTGTCAAGCTCTTCATTGAATTTTTTTTGTTACTTCATCCTTTCCAGCACTTGTTGGCAAGCACACTGGGGTTATCTGACAATTCCTTCATTTATCTCTTCAAATATGAAGTTATTTTTTCCAATTATTTTTCCCATTTTGTTGAAATCATGTTGTCTTCTGGTTCTATTTATAGTATACAGCTAAATCTGGAAGTTAGATAATCCAGGAGTATTTCAAATTATCAATTGTACAAAGACTACATATTAAAAGTAGTAACAACTAAATTATTTTAAGAACTAGGTGAATTTTAGCCCTAAATTGTGTATATGTATTCATTCTTCTCACAGACTTGGCCAAAACAAAAAAAATCATCATTTAGCAATCTAATGTTGAACTTTTTCTTTTCTAATTTACCTAGACTCATCAGGTAGCACATACATAATCTGTCAACAGGTATATAATCAAAATCTTCTAGCTCGGTAGGATTTACAAGAGTTTGTATTCTACTGTCAAAGCTTTTAAGAACTCTGTATCACCTTTAAATCACAATAAAGCATCAGTGTAGAACTTATAAGGAGAGTCTCAAGGGTGAATACATATATCGTGTGGCCCTACATATACTAATTTTCTGGTGGTAATGTCTAATGTAATCAAGGAGCAACTTATCTTTTTTGTCCAAATCTATATGAAATGCAAAGAATAATATTAATTTTAGATCATATGTACATAATGCTAAGGCTTACAGAACCCTTTTGTTACAACCCTTTTCTGTGAATAGAATTAAACTGTTGTCATAAGCAATAAAAACATTATCAGTCCCATTTTTCAGACAAGAGCACTGAATTTTTTAGATGCCACATAAGTGATATGCCCATTAATGCATACATGACACATATGGGAGCTAGGAAATTAATCCAGGTCCATTTACTCCTCCAAGTTCAGAGCTTATTTCACTGAATAGCACTTCAATAATATAGCAACAGTAAGAAAATTTGATTTGTGGATATCTGATGTACATTATATGACGGCACCTTGGAGTTAGGAACATTTTTGCTCAAGACCTGCCTCTGCTACATACTTGCTGTGTAACTTTGAGAAGCCTATTAAATCTCTTGGTGGTTCAAGCTACTTTAAAACTTTACAGAGGAGTTTTCTGTCAGTAGAAGTGATAAAAGTGAACAAAATGAAGATCACCTAACCCATGCAAGAGACTGAAGGGAGATAATACATAGTTATCTCTGAAAAACATCCACCACTAAATTATCTTAGATTCCATTTATTTGCTGAACTAAAGAAAGGAGAGAGAAGTATTGGACTTGTGGTTTCATTGATGTAAAGTGCCAAGAAAGGAACTTCCTCTCTCAGTATAGGTCAGAACCTTCTCTTCAAATGATCAAGTTAGAGATTTGCCTAGAGCACAGAACAGAGAATTATACAACTGCTGATGATTTGGAACCCTGTTTTCTGCTACAAATTAAAAATAGGTTTAACTCACTGATCAATTGAATAAAAATTCTCAAAATAATTGCATGTTTGTAGACATGTGCGTTACAATTTAAAAAAAATAAACCCACCACAATTTATGAAATCTCAGAATGTTACAACTGGAAAGCACTTTAGAGGTCACATAATTCATTCTAATTTTACAGATGAAGAACTTGAGTTCCAATGAGTTCAAGTGACTTGCCCAGCATCACACATCAAATTAGTACAACACCAGGATTAGAATCCAAGTCTCTTGACTCCTTACTCAGGATTCTATCTTAGATTCCAAAACATCTCTCTTAATTTGAATTGATGCAGTTTCTTAGTGCAAGATTAACATGTCAGAGTAAAAAGACAAAATAGACTTACAGAGATGTTGTATATTTTCTAAGTTTAATCTTGTATAGTAATACTTACGTTGGTTCTGGGTTTCCTTTAGCTTCACAGACAAACTGAAAGTATTCATCAAAAGGAAATGCGACTTGTACTGTTGACTGTTCTGTGATTGTTGGGACCTGTTTAACTAAATTTAAAACATACGCATTTACAAATCAGACTTTCAAAGTCATGTTAAAGCTGGCATTGCAAGAGCTTTAATCATCTTTGCTGACTACCATACTCGACAAGTAAAAGAATCAGCAAAAATTTGAATATCACCCCACAGTTAGAAAGAATATTTTACGCTTATAAATACTTTTTATTATTCACAGTCTTCTCTTACTCTATAATTTGCTATATACTCTTGCAAGTTATGGATGAGTGCTTTTAGCTGGACATCTGTACAGCAATCTAGCTTTTCTTCAACTCCAGTAGGCAGAACAGATTTTAAAAGAATCACAATTATGAAGTAGAGTTTTTACCGACTTCTTTCTAATACTTCTTAGGACTTTGAGAAGGACACGCATAACTAGACATCTTAACATTAGTGCCATGTTTAAAAGCAGAGATTTAGAGCTGAAGGACTGTAAAAGTCAGTCCAATTAATTTACAATCCTTGGTAACACAGAGGGTTGATCAAAGGTAACACAACTAAGGATTGAGAAACCACAGGCTAGAACCCATGGCTCCCATTTCTGTTCTGGTACTATTTGCATTATATCACTTGCTTCTATTTCTGTTTTCTATCCAATTATATTGAACTCTCTGTACATCATTATAGTCATTACTGCTTGTGGCCAGAGAACGGAGCTTGGATTATAGTCAACCTACAACCTACATGGTTGTAAAGGTTCTTTAGAGTGACTTAGAATGCTGCTGCTGAATGAAATCAGAGTGTTATTCAAGCTACTAAATAATTGGTGGCAGTCATAATAATAGTTGTAGTAATACTACTACTAGTAGCAGCGGCAGCAGTAGCAGTAGTAGTAGTAGTAGTAGTAGTAGTAGTAGTAGTAGTAGTGGTAGTAGTAGTAAAAACAGCAGCAATAAGCATAAATACGAGTAGTAATAAGTATACTGAGGTGGCAGAATGACTAGAATCCACAACTTGTAGTCAGGAAGACCAAGTTTGAATCCTACCTTAGATACTTAATAATTGCAAGACTCTTGGAAAGTCACTTAATGTCTCTGTGTTTCATATTGTTCACCTATAAAAGGAGGATAATAATGGCATTTTTCCTTCAGGATTGTTGTAAGGATTAAACCAGCTAACAAGCTCTTCACAAACCTTAAAGAACTGTATAAATGCTAGCTATTTGTGTTAGTAATATCACTAGCAGAAGCAGCTGACATTTATATCATTCTTTAAAGTTTGCAAAAATGTCTTAATCCTCACAACAACCCTGTGAGGTAAGTGCTATTTCTATCCCAAGAGATAATGGAATAATAATATAAAAGAAAACTGAGGCTGAAAAAGGTTAAGTGATTTGTTCAATAATAAAGCAGGAAGTTTAGGAGAAACCTATAGAGCTACAGAGGATATAAAATTGTGAGACCCTTAATAGTAGTATTTCCCTCTCTTTTAGTTTTAGCCTCCCCAAACATAATGTAAGATGGTTGTTGTTAACATCATCAACAATAATAATAATTATTATTATTATTTCACTTTATAGATGTAGAAACAAATTATTATTATCATTACTGCAACTACTACTATTAATATCAGGTAACATTGATATAACCTTTTCAGATTTATAAAATGATTTACATACACTGTATAACTGGTCGTAACTACTCTGGGAAGTAGGTATTATCATCATCCCTATTTTAAAGCTGGGGAAACTAAGTCCTAGAAGTTAGGTGATTTGCTCAGGGCCATATAGCTAATTGTCTGAGGTAGGATTCCAACTCAAGTTTTCCTGACTCCAAGTCCAGTGCTCTATTTATTTCACTACCTCATCTAGACCATCTCTAAGCTTTCTTCCAACTAAATGTGTCTATCTCTTTGTTCAACTGTTGACTTTTCCCATGGTATAAGGATATTAGCTCAAGTTCAATCTTCAGGCATGAGATATGGGTAAATGTTCATATTCAATAATGATATCCATTGGGGCATATTGCTTGTATGTGGCTATGGCAAGTGTTGGTCACAGTTTGATCAACCTTATTGCCCTTCAGATTACACAGCTCTGCATTATACTTCAAGGTGATGAGGAATAAATTATCACGGTAACCATCCTTTAGATATCAGTTAATACCTTGTGAACACCATGTTTATTAGAATATTATTCCTTCTCATATTTGTCCAGCTTGTAAAGGCTCAGAAAAAGCTAATTATTCAGGGAATGGATATAATAACCTTTGGGTATTTATAGAAACATACAGTCAACATTTTAAATCCTTTTCTCCATAATTAGGCCAATTACAGAAGCAGCAGACTCTTTGACATTCAAATGGGATATCTGAGTCAGCTGCATTTTCCAAGGAGGACTCTAGAGTCCCTGAAATGCATGTAAAAATATTCAGTGCCTCCAAAAACATTCCATCAGTATTTGACAACAATTGTTTTCAAAGCACATTACACTCCGTGAATACTAAGGATTTTAACAAGGAAGCAAGACAAATAGGTGGTGCAGAATAATCAATAATTTGTAGAAATCCCCCTTCCTCAGAAGATAACTTTAGGGCTGATGGAGATGCTGCTGAGAGGAAGAAGCAGAACGGCTTAAGGGAAAAGAGGGAGGAGAATCAAAGGAGACAGGATCTATGTTAGAAATCCCAAACACAGATGGGGTAGGACTGGGAAGGAAAAGGGAGAAAAGTCAAGTCTCAGAGGTTTCCTTTGAAATCACATCCTTTTCCTTATTCATTGTCTATTCAAAAAAAATAGCACAAAACCAATTTCACTTTCAAAAATGAAAAAAAAAAATCAATGAGCCCCACCTACACCCCCCCCTTTTAAATATATTAAGAGCTGGAAAGGCCCTTTAATCTCATGTAGTCCAATATTTCTATGTTATAGGGGAGAACACTGAGACACACTCAGTGACAAAGTAGTGGGATGCAATAGAAGAAGGCATGGATTGGGATGGAGATTGAATCCCTCCTCTGTCACTTGTTACTCTGTGACCTCAGATCTCATATGTAAAGTGAGAATGATAGACTCTCTCCTTCTTCCTCCTATTCTTCCTTCCTTCCTCCTTCCTTCCTCCTGCCCCTTCTCCCTCCCTTCTCTTCTCTTCCACAAACTTTTAAAATATATCTCTATCATTTTTATCTATCTCCATATCTATCTTTCTATCTACCTGTATGATTTATATCTCTCTCAAATATATCTCTAGATGTACATATACGTATATATAGATATGTACATCTTCTAGAGATAAAAAATGAATAATCATAGTAATCTAAAGAATATGAAGCCTTATTTGAATTTTTTTTATCCATAGTTGATAAGATCATTTTTGAGTACACACACATATGCGCACACACACAAACATTATTCCCTTCAAAAACTTTTATTTAAGTATAAAGGGAAAACAGTTTAAAACCTGAAATCAGCTTTGGATAACTGCTGAAGTGGCAACTTGATTGGCACCATGCCACCTACAAGAGGCTCTAGTCAAAGGAGATAGGAGGGACAGGAGGGACAGCCTTTCCCTATCTTGGATCCAAAATATAAATATAAATTATAACAATGATTTGTTATATTTTTGTGACTTCATTGAAATTCTTGGTTGGGAAAAAAAAAGAAACTCCTCTAACAATGCAAATCATCCCTTGACATTCAACTAATATCTTGGAGAATTCCCTGGGGCCTTGAGAGGTTAAATGAATTGTCCAACATCACACAGCTACTATGTGTCAGTACCAGGACATGGAGTCAGGATTTCCTGGTTCTCAGGCCAGCTTCTCTATCCACAATCATAGCTTTTCAACCAATATTTATTAGATCCAAAATATTACCTGAGATTGGTATTTCAATGGCTGTTGTTAATTTTAACATGAAGAAAAGCAGACATCTAATGTATCCTCTTTGGGTTGGCTGCATCTTCATAGCTGTAGGAGGCTGGGAGTCTAGTAAGAAGGAAGGGTAACTGAAGTTCTTTCACCCTGTATTCCAAAGGAAGGGGAGGATTTGAACCTAGAACGTCAGAAGACAATGACAACAACACTGTTAACCCATGTGCTCGGAAATATTATTAAATTCTTGAAACATCATATACAATGTCTATTGTCATTTTTTTCTATTTTTTTTCTGACATGGCTCTCTCTATACATGTACACACCCATCACCCTTTACCCAGTATTAATTATACTGTGGACACAGCAAAACTGTCTCACATAGCCTAAGAAAGAAAAGGTCAGTTAAAGCATAGGATTTTGGTAATCTTGCCAATTAGTATGTGTTGTGTAACTGAAGGAAGTGTTCCAATTGGAGAGTACTCAATTGTTCTAATGAATGTAAAACAGTACAGCAATGACCCCATTCATTATCATGACCTCTTTCCATTAATTCTTTAAAATAGAGTCGTTAATCCTATTTGATTCATTAATATTCATAACAAATATGAAGCTTTGGTATTCTTGCTCTTTCGTACTGTGACATCCAATGTCACCAGCCTGGAAGGAACAGGATTAGGGCTAGAGAAGGGAGAAAGAAATCAATGTGGGCTAGTCCAGTTTACTGACATTCTCATTTTGGTCAAATTATGAGAGGTAGGAATATTAACCACCTTCATTCCCTTATACTCTTCTTCCATTAAGCTTGGAAGCTGATTCAGGGAATTTAGAGAAGGAAGGAATTTATGAGGTCATCAACTCCAACCCCCTCATTTGACAGATGAGAAAAAGAAAGCCTAGAGAAATTAAGTGGTTTGCCTAAGGTCCCACAGGTAGCAAGAATCAGAAACTGAATTTAAAACCAGGTCTTCCTGACTCCAAGTCCAATAATACATAAACTACACCATGCTGTCTGTTTTCTTCTATGCCTTAAGAACTAATGGAGGAAATCAAAGTATCACTGAGAAGAGAAACAGATCCCTACAAAGTGTGATATGACAATTTGTCAAAACATAGGGTGCCTATTTACCAAATTCCCTCACTGTGTAAATTACACCCAGAAGTTGGGGAAAACAACAACAATGACAACACAGGGCTGTTTTGGGGGTTGGGAGTAAACAGTACAGAATATTCAGGATGAGAGTGTTGTCAACAATGTTATATTCTACAGATAGTTTGAAAAGGACGAGGATTTAATAAACAAAATCAGATTTGGCAATTAAATATTATGGGCAACTTTGTAAGTGATGAATTTCAGTTTAGGGGAAATGAGACTGCAAGGGACTAGGAAATGAGTGAGAAAAAAATAAGTGGTCTTCTTCCTTTTTCCTTCTCTCCCTTCCCCCTCACTCTCCTCTTTCTCCTTCTTTTCCTTTGCCTCTTCCCCCTCCTCTTTTTCTTCTCCTTCTCTTTCTCTTTCACCTTCTTTCTTGAAGTTTATCTCCAAAAAAAAGAGTGATATAGGACTTTACTTTGAGGACATGGTAAGAATCAGTAAAAGCTCTCCTTTTCTTAGGATGGAAAACACTTGGGCCTGTTTGAGGGCAGACAGCAAGGAAAAGCACAGAGAAAGTTCTGAGATTAGAGAGAGATAGAGGTAATGATTGATGGAGCTATCTGCTGGAGAAAGAAAAAAAGAGGAGATGAAATCAAGGACACATGCAGAGGGCTAGCCTTGGCAAGGAGAAGGGGCCCCTCATTGTCTGATACTGGAGGAGGGAATGGGAGATGGTGGCACATGGTATTATGGTAAAGAGAAGGGGGAAAGTATGAGGTCATGATGAATGTCCTCAGTTTGTTTGTTTGTTTGTTTGTTTGTTTTCTCTAAGTAAGAGTCAAGTTTCCCAGCTGAGGCAGTGTGGAGAAGACGTGTGATAAGCCTGACTTAAAAACAGAGCAATTTTCCTCACAACAACCCTAGAAAGTGATGTTTGCAGTGATTATTTTCCTCATTTTGCAGATGGGCACACTGAGGTTTAGAGAAATTAATTGCCCAACCTGAGATTATTAGTAAGAGGTAGAACAGGGACTTGAGTACAAGTCTTTAATCTATCAAACCAGTAGTCCTCCTGCTTACAGGGGTGGGAAAAACTGTTGCCTTGAAGCTACATATGGCCCTCTAAGTCCTCAAGTGTTGCCCTTTGACTGGATCCAAACTTTACAGAACAAATTGGATTCGGTGAAGGGGCCGCATTTGAGGACCTAAAGGGCTACATGTGGCCTCAAAGCCTCAGATTCCCCACCCCTGTAACTACAACATATCTCTGTCGCATAAAAAACAATTCTTTAATCAACTGGAGTTTTTTCAGTACTCAGAGACATATCTTTAAATGGTGTTATAATCCACTGCTTTGGTGGATAATATCACTTCCACCGCTCAGTATTCCCAGCTGTTCTCACATTTAAGAGCAAGCAAAGTTGTTTAAGATTGCCCACAGAGTTGGCAGTCATAAAACAAGGTAGCTAGTGCAAGGCTGTGGTTCACATCTAAGATAGAATGGAGATAGAGGAAAAATTTACTTCCTTCTCATTTTAATGTCTCTTTTTCCTTTGTGAAAAGATGATGAGAAAAGGAAGCTGATGCAACTTCTTATAATTATATGGTCCCCTCTAATGGCAATTCATTATTTACTATTTGGTTCCATTAAAAGTTGATGTTGATTGTTTTAGGGGCAGTTCATTTCTTTGTTTAATGAGCTGCCCTTTATTTGTGAAGAACAAATTGTTCAAAACCCTGATGCTATTAAGGAACTATGTGTTTCCAGATTCATACACCATAAATTACCCTTCCTGAAGCAGGGAATAAAAATATTAGACATTCAAGTAAGTGAGAAAATGTTAAATTCCCATTAATCTCTCAAAGTGGGTTAGTATCCTTAAGTACCTCTAATTATTATATCAAAATAGCTCATAGATACTAATTGCTCAATGGTGATGAGCAAGGTGTGGGAATTTTAATGGTTTTAAGAAGACAGCATTAATCTCAGCTAAATCATATAGGAATACTTGAAAGATCTGTAATTCTGTCATCAAAGGAAACTCAACAAAGATTTGATAGTTAAGCCCTAGAGATTTCTATATTTCTTAAGATTTTATGGTTATGTTTATTATTATCTCATTTTTCTAATCTTTTATTTTTCTTTTTTAAGTGGTATTCGAATGGAAATGACCCAGGAGCATCTCTATCTTGTTATTATTCTTTTGTTTCAATATGCAATAGAATTGTACAGGCACACAAACTATTTTTTTTGCTATTTTTGTTAAATATATGTGTGTTTTATATACACAAATATGTATGTGTATCTACATAGAGAGATTGAGAGCAAAGACAGATACAGAGACAGACAGAATAAAATAGGTCAGAGACAGAGAGACAAATACAAGAACAGAGAGACAGAAAAAAGAGAGACTAGACCCATCACTTCAATAATAATGAGAGCTACATTCACTGATACAGGTATCGTCTTCTTGTCTACAACATACTCTCTTGAGACTTCCTAGGATCGTACATTCTGTGCCTTTCTCCATGTCTCATTCTCCCTCTGTCTGTACGTATGTCTCTCTGTGTCTTTATCTGCCTGTCTGTCTCTCCTCTCTCTGTCTTTCCCTGTGTCTTTTTCTCTCTCCTCCATCTCACTTCTCTCTCTATCTCTCTCTGTTTCTCCTTCTCTGTTTATCTCTGGTTTCAGTATTGAGATTTCAACCAATGTCTTCCTTGCTCTGAACCCAGTACTCTGTCCACTTAACCAAGCTATTTCTTGTCAAGTATTCTTATAAAAACGGGATGGTGAGTCCTGTTTATATAATGCAGAACACATCTAAGTCAACATCAACAAAGCTATCAGTCTCCTGGAGTTGTTTAATGGCTAATTCTACATGTGACCTTATCTTTTTATAAGATTCTGATTTCATTTACTACAGACATGCATGTTAATAGCATATTACTTAAAAACCACTAGTAATGAGAAATTGACCCCCTGCAGGTGTAGTCGCATTAAAAGATGACAAAAGAGAGAACAGAAATAGCTTTCAGATTGTAGTAAGAAAAACTCTTTGTCATTTCATCATGCAGGATATGGAAAAGACCTGCCTATTGCATATATATATTTTGTAACATAAAACAAATGCAATTTTAAATCTCAATTTGTCTTTCCTGGATCAAAAATGAGTTTCATATCACATTCTAGAACTCAGTGAAATAGCAACCAATAGACCTCGTGCAAAAGCTCAATCTGAAATGAAGACGAATAAGATTCTTGGGCATAGCCAAAACCAGTAGCTGTCCCTCTTGATGATGTTAAGGCCATTTAACTCAAATCCCATGTGGTTGGCAATACAGCCCTAGAGCAGGCGAGGTTTTAATTAACTGTCTGTGAAAGCTGGCAATAAATAAATAAATAAATAAAAATCTGTCTGCCTCCTGCTGCTCTTCTGAAGAAATAATAAAAGTTTCCAACTTCCTTCCCAAGGGGAATGAAAATTCTTAGAGTCATAACAGACATACTGGTCACCAGATTTATTTCCCAAGAAAATAGGAGGAATCTAAGTGAGTGATGGTTGCCCCATGATGATATTAAAAAGAAAAATAAAGGAAAGAAAAACAGATGTTGAAGAAACCCATATGTTCAATTCATCTTGAATTAGAATCAAGAAAAATAAATGTTTCTATGTAGTACTTTTTGTGTGTTGCCTTCTGTAAAAACAAAAAAGAAACTATGCATCACATTGTGTTGTTTCTATTGTTATTGTTGTCATTGGTATCACCATCACCAGTACCTACTACTACTACTAATACTACTGCTACTAGTACTACTACTGCTTCTGCAGTTGCTGCTGCTGCTGCTACTGCTACCATTGCTATTGCTGCTGCTGCTATTACTACATATGTTGCCTCAGATTCTAGGAAAATTCTGAACCAAATATACAGGGCCCACTTTTAGTAGTCAGCATATCTCAGAAGGTGGAAATTCTCTCTATTTATTTACATGGTATCTGTATTGCTTTTGTCCTTCAAGTTATGATTGCATATTATGTCTAAACTGTAAGCCACCTAATATTCAATTGGTAACAGGAAAAGGGCAAAAAAATCAACTTTGTGAAAGGTTTCATATTTAACTTCTAACTTTAGTATCAGAAAGTCCCAGTGTGACATAACAAAGTTAAGAACTCTGGGTTTCAATGACGCTTTTGATACTATTTATGTGAACATGAGCAAAGTAGTTTCCTCCTATGCAAAATGGGGATAATAATACTCTGCCACCTATCTTAAAGGAATATCGTGAGGAAAAAGCTTGGGAAATATGAATGGGCTATAAAACAGGTGCAGTTGTGAAACTGGGAAAGCTTTAGATTATCAACAATAAGAAGAAAAGATGAAATCAAAGAGCTATTTAAATCTGAAGAGAAAGAAAAAATTGAAGAATTTGAGGTCATTGAAAAGTATCACTTAACACAAATTCCAGAAAGTATACTTAATCCCTACATGGATGAGAACCTTAATAATGATGCTGCAAAAGACTGAAAAGATGAGTTTGCTTAGATTGGAATCTCAAAAAAATCTTTTTGTGTTGTTATTTTGAGTTGTTATTTATCATAGTTATAAGGTAAATTAAGTGAGGGTGGGATGTGCAAAGTCATCAGCCACACTTTCACCTCCAATGCCATCTGGGTCTATAATGAGCACATTCTCCCCAAAATTTGTCAAAAATGAGTCCAAAACTGAACCCATTATCCTTCTCCCCAAAAAAGCCCTTTCCATTTTTCCCAGCTTCCCTATTACTGTGGAGGGTTCCACTATCCTCAGTCACCCAGGCTTGCAACCTTGGGTGTTATCAAAAGCTTTTCATTCATTTTCATTCCCGATATCCTATCAGTTGCTAAGTTCTTTCCTTTTTTTTTTTTTACCTTCTCAATATCTCCCATATACATTGCCTTCTTCCCTCCATCACTGACACCTTTCTGGGTAGGCCTTCATCACCTCATACCTGGACTACTCCAATAGCCTGCTGGGTAGTTCTCCAGTTCCTGGTTGATCCTCCACTCAGCTGTCACAAAACAAACCCAAATGACTAAGCCCTTTTGTTAAATTCATGTGTTGCTTACACATAAAAGGTCCTTTGATTTCATTTTTGGATTTAGCATTTTCTCGGATCCTTATAACCTCTCAAACCTCTCCAAGAGGGATTGTGAACAAGAGATGGAACAATTTCAGATGTCTCTATGGTCTAGGTCACCAAGAACTCAAATGAGGTAAAAATGCAACCCATAATGATCACTCAGCACCCTCTTCCCCATTGCCCAGAGGGTTATCATTATGGTAGCAGGACTGAAAAAGTCTACTCACAGGCTCACAGCAGAGATTCAAACAGCAAAAATTTGCTCAGGCAGCTACAGTAGTGAGGAGTTCTACAGCACATTGGAGCAGGAGCACTCTGTGTGTTAACACAACTCAGTCAGAGAACTGGAGAAAAGAGGGAACTGTGGCATGAGACCTGTGTGAAGCTGTGAGACACTTGACTAAGCCTGAGAGAGTTTATAATTCAAATGGGGATATTCCCCATCCCTCTTCTCCCCACAGAAATTATGTCACTCACTTCATTTATGGCAGAGACCAAGGCTATAAATCTTGACTTGCCCAGCTAGGAAGAAGACTGAGACAGCTTGGAAATTCAGCCCCCAAGGATACTCTTAAAGGGAAGGGTGTCAGAAAGTAAGCAATATAGAGAAAAAAAGAAGAAGAAAAAGACTACAATTATCCAAGATCTCAGAAGGAAGAAATTCAATTAAAGACTTTGAACAAAACCAGATTGAACAATAGGGTATGTGAGTGTATGTATACGTACACATTCATATGTATGCATGTATATGTGTGCACATATGTGAATATGTCTATATATGCACATATGTATAGATATAGGCATAGATATATTGATATATACAAACTCATGCATATTTAGTTGTTTTATTCATGCCTGACTCTTCATGACCCCATTTAGGGTTTTCTTGGCAAAGATACTAGAACGCTTTGCCATTTTCTTCTCCAGCTTATTTTACAGGTAAAGAACCAAGGCAAATGGGGTTAAGTGATTGCACAGGGTCATACAGCTAGTAAGTATAAGTGTCAGAGGCCAGATTTGAACTCAGGTCTTCCTGACTCTTTCCACACTGTACTACCTAGCTGCATGTATGTATATATGCATGTATGTATGCATGTGATATGTGTGTATACAGGCCACCTAACTGCTTATGTATGTGTGTAAATATACATATATGTATATATTTACACACATATTGTTATGTGTGTGTATATCGTGTGTGTGTGTGTATGTGTGCGCGCACGGGCGACAGAATGGAATACTTCTTACTGATCAGGTTAAAAAAAACAGGCATGAATAAATATTTCAAGAAAAAGGAAAATGTATGAAAACCCAATGATTCACAGGACCCTGTGGATTCTGAAAAGAACATAGAAACTAAATGGTTAAAAAGGAAATAAAAATATTGAAAGAAAATTAATGACCTGAACAACAAAAAATAATTGGCAGAGTAGAAAAACTTGCATATATGGTAGCAAATCTTACTAAAGAAATAAAAGAAACTAACTGATCATGAATGCAAATTCCTGGAAGTGAAGGACAAATCGGAAGAAGAGAAGTAGCAGTAAAAATAATATTAACAATAACAAAACAATATAAAAATAAAGCATGATCTCCATATGAGCAAATATATTGATCTTGAAGCCAGGATTCATAGAAACAACTTAAGGTTTATAGGACTCCCGGAATAACATAGCAAGTCAAAATTCAAACTTCATAATGCAAGCAATAATATAGGCACGTTTCTGAACACAGAAAACAGACTGTCAAATGAAAAAATTGAGAGAATGCCTCTAACAAACAAACAAACAAACAAACAGTTATGTTGTAAACTCTAAGACATATAGTGGTAAAATTTAACATTTACACGGACAAACAGCACATTCTGTAAGTGACCAGGATAGAGACCTTCATTTTTAAAGGAAATGAAATTCATGTTACACAAGTCCATTCTGCACTCACCATAAACCACAAGAATTAATTGGTTTCCAAAGAATAAAGAAGTATAAGATTCAATTCAAAGTGACTTATCTTTCAAATATGATTCTAATCATTCCTGAAAACATATATATTTAACAAAAAGATGTTTGAAACATTTTTAGAAAGAAAGCCACATTTTAAGCAATCAATTGTTCCTCAAACATCGCAGACAGCAAAAACAACAACAAAAAGACAAACAAATCAATCAACCAAAAATAACAAAAATAAACACCAGAGAGTCCATTAAAATATTTCTTTCTATATACATACAAGACAAAGGGTATAAAAGCAGAAGTGAAGATGAAGAAATAGGCTTGAAACGTTCTGGGCTAAAACAACATTCCTCTTACAGTGAATTGGTGGTGGTGGTGTTGTCTTTGCTATGGGATAAAAATTCTGAAGGTGAACATGCATAAAAAGAGGAGGGGAGAAAGAAGATAGAAGGGAATGTGTGATATTCCCTAATGAAGTGCAAGTTTAATAATAAAGAGGTAGAGGAAGAAAAAAAATATCCTCTAGTGTCTCAAAAGAGTAGATAGAGAAGAATAAGTGAAAAGACACAGGAAGGGTTGAGAATAAAGGGGAAAGGAATGAAGAAATATTGTCTCAGTGATGGGAAAGGTTACTACAGAGAATATAACTCTGGGCCTGGAGTTAAGTAGGACTGAATTCAATCTGGCCTCTGACACATACTAACTGGGTGATCCGAGGCAAGTCACTTAACCACTGTCTGCCAAAGTTTCCATAACTATACAATGGGAATAATGATAGCAACTACTTCAGTGGGTCATAGGGAGAATCAAATAAGATACTAATTCTCATATGTTTAGCACTATGCACAGAGTGAGATAAGCTCTTAATAAATGTTTGTTTCCTTCCCATGAGAGGAGAGAGATATTTTAAAAAGGGAGATGAGGATCTTTCATTGAGTATAATCGTCCACGGTGTACTTCTTAGAAAGACCACTCTTTCAGCCCCAGGAGAAAGGGAATTAACTTCTGAGGACAACCAACACCTAAAAGAGTTAAAAGGCTAGACTCAAGGAAGAACTTTTGAGAGAAATGGGGGGAAAAGACCAAGGAAAGGGCAAAGGTCAATAAGGAACTACAAAATCAGAGACAGACATAGGTAAATGTTTACCATGGGGCGAAATTCTCTCTATCACCAGCAGGAATTGACATTTCTAATACTGGGGCACAATAGGGGAAAAAAAAGGAACAAGGAAAAAGATCTACAAGACAATAATGGTTAAGAAGAAAGAACCTAAAATAGGTCCCCTAGGAGCTTTAAGTCTTTGAAGAATATTGGGTATTAAGAACTATATAAGGACATAGAGGGGGGAGTGAATGAACATCTAGAATAGACAGAATGAAAAGTTTTAAAACATGAAGATAATGAGGGAAAGAAATCTTTAGAAAAAAGAGAAAGACTTTTTAAAAAGAGCTAGAAATCAAAATGAAATTGAATAGGATGAAAGGGGAGATTTTACTTGACTACAACTGCAAGAAAAAAAACAGAAAAGTGAATGTTGAAAATTAAAAATAAATTAATTAATTATTTTAAAAAAATGAATTGCCAGTGCACTAAGACTTAAGGTCTCTGCAGAAAGGTCTGTGACTATTAGGCTTTCGTAGCATGCAAGATTTGTTTGTGGTCCACCTCTTGTTTGGGTGTTGTCTTCAGGGAGACTATCATTCCAAAGGGGTCCAACAGATGAGAAAGGTCAGCACCATGCAAAATTGTGAAGCCAGACACTTGTGACTGTCCTTTCATTGGTTGCTTTCCTTTTCTGCATCCTTTTTTCACTTGGCAGAATCACCTTCCTACTTGTCCCAAAATTCTAAGAGCTTTTAGTATTTTCATTATTAAAGAGATGGGATTTCAAGAATTAACAAGGAAATAAATGTTTTAGGTTAGGATATTAAATCATAGCATACCACTGACCACCTACTATAAGAATGGACAAAATGGATCTCTATAGTGAGCTTTACATACAGTGGAAACCATAAAAATGAGGGTTTAGGAGAACCCAGAATAATACAATCATCCAACATGGATATCACCTTTAGATTAGCATCATTTGTTACACAGAATATGATGATGATGATGATGATGATGATGATGATGATAATTTACATAGTACTTTATGATTTACAAAGTACTTTATATATCTTGTCTCATTAGATCCTCACAGCAACCCTGGGAGGTGCTATTATTATCCCTATGTTACAGATGAGGAAACTGAGGCTGAGTTTAAATGAAATTGCCAAGGATCACATAGTTAGGAAGTATTTGAAGCTGGATTTGAACTCAAATCTTCCCAATTCTTGGTCAAGTGCTCTATCCACTATACACCTAGTGCCTCATAGTGTTACATAACTCAATAATTCAATGTATTACTTCCAGATTAACTAATTAATGAGGCTAATGATTTTAAGCATGAAAAATGAACATTTAAACAAGATAATACATGGGAAAATATTTGGCATAATACATATGCAAATAGTCCTGTAAGAGTCAATCTATTACATAAATGATAATTGACAGTTCAGATGATTTCCTAGTCCAGGCTTACTTATTTTAAGTATCCTACATATTTTAGTATTAGATTGATAATTACTTCAACAAAATATTTTCTATGTATGCATTTTCTACTGACATGAAGTTTAACAAAATTAAATTGATAAGAAAGTTTGAATTGGGATAAGGATCTTATCTTCTATTTATTTGTATTTATTATATGAATATATAAATATACAAAACAGAAGTTACTATTACTTTTGTTCTTTCCATAATAAAAATATCTTTAATAAGCAAAACAAGAAGCAATAAGTCAAAAGGAGAAATACATAACTAAGTAAAAAGCAAGAAAGAAAAAAGGAACTAATAACTAAAATTCAAAAACTAGGAGAAAAATAACAAATGAGCAAGGGATCTATGAGGATAATAGAGACAGTGGGAATAAAATTGTCCTAAATGGATTAAGCAAAAATAAAGATATTGTAGTACTCTGTTTGCAGAGGAAGAGGGGAAAATATTCTAATTTGAAAAGAAAAAAAAAAGAAATTAGTACAGATAAATTGAGGAATAAGCCTAACTCTCAGAACTTTAAAGGTAATGAATTGAATAATCTAATAAAATAAAAAGAGCAACTGTTTGCCAAAAATCTCATAATGTGTTATTTACAAGAAACACATGTAAAAATGCATAGAATAAAATGAGGGTCTGGATTGTCCCCCTCCTCACTTCCCCATGTATCAGGTGAGTCAAAAAAAAGTTGTTAATACTATCAAACAACTTAAAAGAATTCATAACATAAAAAGGGATAAATAAGGAAACTTCCTAATGCTTAAAGGAATCATAGAAAAGAAAACAATATTAATATTAAACTCATACTGCCAATGATTTAACATTTAAATGGAAAAAATAACTTTTAACTGAACTACATGTAAACATAGGCAGTAACACAATAATTACAAGAGCTTCAAAGATCACTCTCTGAGTTTTGGATGAGTCTAAAAAAAAAGGAAATCTTATTCCAACTTCTAAATGAGACTGCAGAAGAATATACATATTTCTCAGTACCATATCACATTAAACTTTTTAGAAATTGATAATGTATTGAAGTATAAATATATTGCAAAAATTTTAAAGGGAGAAATAAAAAAATACATATTTTGCATACCATATCTCAATAAAAATAGAAATCAGTTCAGGAACCAGAAACAAGACAAAGACTTAAATTGAAATTTAATAATGAATTAATAATAAATGGGTCAAAATAAAAATTAGAGAAACAAGTAGTAATTAGGTAAAAGAAAATTATAATGATAAAAACATTTCAAAATATCTTGGATATGGCTAAAGCAAAGTTCAGGGGAAATATGCTATCCCTATAAACATACATTAACAAAATACAAAAGTATATTAAAAAATAAATAGTCATTTAATAATTAGAACACCAAAAAAAAAACCAAACCTAAAATAATAAGGAAATAGATAAACTGAAAAATAAATACTATAGAAATGATAAACTAAAAGCTGTTTCTTCAAAATGACCAGTAAAATTGATCAATAAAAGCCTTTAGTCAATCTTATAAAAAATGAGAGGGGAAAAAAATCAAATAAACAAAATAGCAAATGAAACAGGTGAAATCACAATATAAACAAAGCAAATAAAGATAATAATAAAAACTTTTATAAATGTGTATATGCTTATAAAACAAAGAGCAAAAATAAAAAATAATATTTTCAAATTGTAAAATTTCCAAAGAAAAGATCAAAAATAAATTTTAATCTTTTTTTTAAGGAGTGGAAATAGAACCAGTTTTAAAATAATTACCAAAGGGGAATATAAAAGGAAACTTCCACAACTTGCTGGATTCACAGAACACTATCAAGTTTTTAAAGAACAATTCAAACCAATACTACAAAAAATATTCTCAATGACTGAGAAATAAAGCAACAACTATATTTGTTGATTTTGTTTGTTTTATTGACAAATATATAGTCTTAATAACTAAGCTATAGGAAGAAAAAGCATGTGAGAACTATAGAACAAACTCATTACAGAATATAAATTCAAAAAACTTCCAACAGATCTTATATAGTGTCTAGATCCAAGAATGGAATCAAAAGGGCTAACATGGACAATATCTGTATGAATTTAGTCAATAATATATTGACACAAATGCATGACTGATGCATATAAATTTCTATAAATGGAAAGTAACAACTTGGAACCAGACCACTGCTACAAGAAATAATATAAAAGGTTCCTCTTAACTTATCTCCACTTATTTATGATTGTCTTTAATTAAATTTAATCTCACTGATGTCAGGCAATGTTTAATTTTTTGTCTCTGTATACCTAGCACTTATTTAACATGATGTCTCATACCTAATAAGTGTTTTTGTTATTTTTCAGTTATTTTAGTTGTGTCTGACTCTTTGAGACATTTTTCTTTGGGGGGACACTACAGTGGTTTGTCATTTCCTCCTCCAGCTCACTTTACAGAAAAGGAAACCGAGGCAAGCAGGATTAAGTGACTTGCCTAAGTCACACAATTAGTAAGTGTGTAAGGCTAGATTTGAACTCAGGTCTTTCTGATTCCAGATCCAGCACTCTATTCACTATTCTAGCTAGTTGCCCCAAAATACATGCTTAATAAATGATTATTGAATTATTGATAGATTCCGAATTAAAAGGGTACAACTTGTGTAATATATTGTTTCAGGTTGCAAAAATTTAATTCCTAGCAAAACAATACCTGGTGAATAGAATTTTACATCAAAAGATAACTGTCTTTCACGGACTTCCAGGTGACAAATCACCATGCTACAAATACAAACAAAATATTTTTGAAAACTCAACCAACACATTCTACTTGTACTAGATCATTAATGCCAGAGAGAATTTATGCCAATAATAACCAAGACATAACAGTGTTCTTAAGAACATTTTTTTAGTAGATATAATATTAACTATCCACAATCTCCAAGCTACACAGAGCAAAAAGCTTTCAAAACATAAAGACCTAGAGAAGGAGGTTAAATTAAAATAATGTGGGAAAAGAATGAAGCCATGCATTCTGTATGTCTCTTACATTAGTTGTACCAAAGATGTTTTCAGTGTGCCTTCTACCTTGTAATGAATATTAAAATTACAATAAAGGCGTTTATGTTATCTACCTCTGTCATAGTTTTGAGAATAATAACAGGGCAATGGATTATCAAGACCATTTACAAATGAACACCAACAAAAGATAAATCACCATCATCACCACCACCACCATCATCATCATCATATACCATGATTATAATTCACTTTAGGGAATACAATGAACTTTATATGCATTACCCCATGTCATGTTCCCAACAATCCTCTACTTATGTGCTATTATTTGGCCCATTCCTTTTCTGAGGTAACAGACTCAGAGAGGTGACATAACTTGCTGAGTGTCCTGCTTGCCCCAGGTTTGTTGAAAAGTCTAGCTAAAGAGAAATACACAAAGGGATACACACACACACACACACACATACACACACACAGAGATTTGCTAATTAACTGTAGGTGGTTAGAAATCTGTCACAGTGGGAAAGCAAATAATCATTGTTCTTTAATAATATGCCTTAAGTGATGATAAATTATGTTGTGATATATTATTTCAAAGTTCTTCACAATGTTAGCATTAGGAGTTTAATCCTGACAGCTGACATCATGACTTTATCTAGATAAACTGAACTGATGGGCTGGAGGAATGTTCCAAAGGTTGAAAGAATGTCATTACTTTTGGAGGCTAAAATGCTTAATTCTAATTTAAACTCATTCTCCTACCTTATTGAAATTTCTCTAATTGTGATCCATAAAGATCAGAGAAAATATTTGAAATGGATTTTTCATAATGGACTAGGAATAGGAAATAGAGAAATAATGATTTAAAAGTTGAGTTTTTTGGGGTAAAAAAAAACTGAATGGGAATGGCATAGTCAACTTAATAAAGATTTTAGAGTTGATAATTTTTTTTAGTCAATAGAAACAGTTGCACTTAGTTCAAAGATAGTCAACAATCCCTCTGATGTCTTAATAAGAAAAGAAGGAATGTTCCTAGCCAAGAAGTGCTTTGTTGACATTCCATTCCACTTGGAAACAGTATTAAGCTCTTGCCTGCCATTGATGCCAGGAAGAAGATCTCATTTATTATAAACCAGTGTAGGAACATTTTCGATAAAACAGCTTCTTTGGTATTCTTCCATTTAGTAAGTTGTAAAGCACCAACACCTATGGTTAAATCTCAGTGGATTTATTCACTGGTCCTTGTCTATAATACATGTGTGATCATTTGAATTTTATTTTCTTTATGAGAAAAAAAAGATAGTCTCAAAATAAAAATCTAGAGGTTTCTGAATAAGGCTTTTTTTCATTTTCACAATAAATCAAAGGTAACCTTCACCTCTCTCTCACCCCAAATGTCCATCTTTGGAAACTGGTAGCCCTTTTATTTTAGCTATTTTTTGTCATTTTTAGCAGAAAATAAAATATTTCCTTGAATCAAGAATCCAATTCTGTGAGGGAGGAGAAGAGTACATTTACATAAGCCTGAAGTCTGATCTGAATTGCTCAAAACCTTTCAACCCAGGGCACATAAATTCAGAATATTTTTGAAGCTTTTTTTAAGCATCTATTTTCTTAATACTCTAAATCAATTTGTAGATGTCATAAACACAGAAATCCAGAGATAGGTGTTAATGGATTTTAATCCACAGACAAAAGAAGTATCATCAACCCTAGCTGTTTGGCAAATCTGCTGAGCATCCCTTCTCTGGTAAGTAACAAGACAAAGGGATTTGCTTATGGTGTTAATCACCATCCCTTCATAGCATTGTCATCATCTTCACACAGACTCATTATGCAAAAGCTCCAAGCAGACTAGATCTTTTATAAACCTAATCACACTATCTCTAAAATGGTTCATTCTCATTCATTCATTAATCTTAAGATTATAAATATGAAAAATAATTCTTTATACTACTTGGCTACATGAAATGGGGGAATACTGGAGATTATAGTCTCCCAGCAAGATGCCTGAATAATCTGTTAACTCTTGTATCCCATCTGCCTACCCACACTTCTTCCTGTCAAAGATCCCATCTATTCTGTTTTCCTGATACTCAGTGAAATCATGGGAGGTTGGGGGAGTGGGATAAATAAATGAGGAAATTGTGAAAGAAGAAGGGGGTGTAGAAGGGCAGAATCCATGGCCTTTTGCTATGCTATGTGGTCAAAAGAGCTGGAACACTGAGCCTAGGAAGGAATAAACAAGTCCAAGGGTCATACAAGCCAGAGCAATGACTCACAAAGCAGCCACAAAAGATGGAGTGAGAAAAGGCCAACAATCCAGTTATCAGAAATTAGTAAGAAAAAATGCATGAAGCTTCAGATTATTCCTCGTTATTTCATTAAGAAGCATTTACTAAGTGCTTTCTGATTTACAATGCATTTAGATCACAACCCTGTGAGACAGATATCTATGTAACTCCTCTCTATCACACCATTCATGAATCTACATGGACTGTTTCCTTCTATGCACTAAGTAATGGCTAAGTATTAAGGATGAATTATTAGAAAAGAAACAAACGAAACAGTTCTTCCCCTCAGACAGGTTCCATTAGACTGAGGAATCCCACATGAACTAGATTTGTTACTACAAGCTATGCACAAGTTATAAATAGAGTGACCCAAAGGGCACTAATGAAGACATATGCCTAGGATAAGAAGTAGGACTTGAGTTGAGTCTTCTAAATGACAGAGGTGAGGAAGGACATTTGAATTATCAGAAATAGACTGTAAAAGGTACAAGTAGGGGTAGCTAGGTGGTGCAGTGGATAGAGCACCAGCTCTCAGGCAGGACCTGAGTTCAAATCTGGTCTCAGACACTTGACATTTACTAGCTGTATGACCCTGTGCAGGTCACTTAACCCCAATTGCCTCAAAAAAAAGATACAAGTAGATGTGGGAGGTGGAAGGTGGAATGCTGTGAATAGAGATCAGTAAGTAGACCAGTTTGCCTTGAAAACAGAATTTATAAATATGAGTAATGCACAAAAGGCCTAGAAATATATGCTAAGATCAGATTATATAGTCCTTTAAGTGGTTAACATTTAAGGCAAACATTATCTCCTAGGAAGCAATCAGATTGCCTACACACTCTGTGGATCCTATTACAATCAGGAACTTGTGTCTGTCACCCTCTTCAACCTTTATGCCAAAACATTTTAAAGAAAACAATCCACATGTATTCATGAAATTGATAGTTGTGGGAGAGGAGTTTGTTGATATCAATGTCACAAAGCTGATGTGAATCTAGTACTTAGTAAATCATAAAAGTTGTGTAAAGTTGAGTTAGTGTTGCTATTTATTGCCTCTCATAAAATTTAAATTGATTGTAATGCCACTTTCAGTAAAGATGGTTGTATATCTAGTGCAGACTGGCCATCAGGACACATAAGTTCAAAAGTTGGGGAATACCATCTTGTCATTCCTGTTTTTCTGAGTGATCTGGGACATCTGAGATTAAAAACCATTGTACAAGAGAGTCAGACATCCTTGAGGACAGAAAACTAGTAATCTTAGATCTCAGGGCATTTACATTTAGAGAAAGGAATGACTCAGAATAGAGCCCGAGGACCTCGGGGACACTATTGTAGGGAGAGAGAGAAAACAAGACACTATAGTCAGAGATATTGAGACATCTTGTAAACCATGAAGTGATAGCTCCCCTAAGAAGGGAACAGAGTAGGTCTAACCAGGAAGGAACTTATATGGAGTAGTTTCTGGGGAAGACATTATCATCTGGTAATATCTTATTTTGAATAATTGTGGTCAGTCAATGAGCATTTATCAAATGTTTACTATATGCCAAGCACAGTGATAAGTGTTAGAAAACAAGCAAAAAGAAAGACAATTCTTTCCCTCAAGGATGTTATATTCTAAATGGTGAAGACAGTACATAAAAGAGCAGCTGAAACGGCTGGTTAGAAGGTATCCAAGCAGGGGCATGGTGACTAAATCCAGACAATGAGGGAAGCCTGATCTGGGTACCTGGCCCAAAAGGGAGGATTCTGGAAGAAATCATTAACGTGAAAAGAGGCTTGCAAATTGGTAATAGTTGCTAATTAGCTCCTATGCTCAGTTTTTCCTACCTGTTGGAGGGCAAGTACTGTTACTAAATTCTAAATGTCTGACCCTGAAGAAAAGGTCCTGCTGCTACATACTAGTTATTCTTCTTTTGAGAGTCAGTAGTTTCTTCCAACTACCAGATTCTAGGAAGAAACAAAGATGATAGTATTTAGCCTGGGGCAAAGAAAGCCTAGTTTTCTTTCTTTCTCATCATGTTTTGTTTCTACAGAAAGAAAAAAAAAAACAGCAGAGGTAGTATTGTTGAGAAACAATAGTCGGCTTTCATGAGAACTTAAGAACTATCCAAGGAAATTCTGCTGAATCTATGGTCAGAGAAGTTTGATTCTTATTCTACCTGTGATATTTCTCTTTCTGGTCTGCAGGAAGTCACTTAACAGTTGTGGGCTTCAGACTCGATCATTGTAAAACAAGGTGTTTGAATTAGATCACCTCTTCAGTCTCTTCCAGCTCCAGAGCTATTATCCTATAATTAGTATTAATCAATCAATGAATCAATCTATAAAATATTTAATGAACATTTCTAGAAACCTAGCATTATATCACTAGCAAAGTATTAACATAGTCATAGGTTTTAACCACTATTTCTCCAATATCTCCAAGGCAAACAGGTTAGACATATTTCTTTTCCCAAGATCATTCTCACAATCTAGAACTTTTTTTTTCACTAACAAGTTCCATTTCTTGCTATCCATTGTCATAGAGAGTGATATGGCCTCATTATACAAAATCTAAAAATATCTAAGAAAACATTCTTCTTTATCAAACTCTCAATTACTGAATTTCCCAAATGATAGACAGGAAAATTTGTGGATGTGGGAAAATATATAAACACAAAATGAGCTTTTAGGAAGTAATTTCAATCAATGAAAGCTTTCTTTATTTTACTTTCTTACTTTATTTTCCTATTTCTTTTTCCTCCCTGAATCCTTTATTAGGGCTTGATATAGCATCTATCATTTACTTAATCGACTTTTAGCTCATATTAGTTGGCAGAAGTTAATTGCCAGGTTTTAGGTAGCTTCCATTGCCTGAGTAATTCAAGAGGATTTTTTTTAATGATATCTATTCTTTTCTTCTCTATTTTTCATCAAACCTGTATTTCATTGAATATGTTTGCCCTTTCATCCTATTTGTTGCTCGTCTTTTTTTCCTCTTTATATTACTTTGCATGACTCCTTCCTCTGACCCATTGTGAAGTAGTTTGCAAGTAGATAATAGGAAATTTAACTATCACAAATGTGCTTCATAATTGCAAAATTTATGCAAGCTTCACTGATTTTCGGTGTTCTGTCATTTTAAAATGTAACTGCAATTGATGTGCATGTGCAAAATCCAAAATATTGTAATATATTGGAAACACAATTCCTTAGCATATATATATGTATACGTATATATACATATAGATGTATATAATTTTGGTGTGGGGAGAGAAAATCATTATATAAATGTATGTGGAAGATAAAAAATTCAAAATGCTCATAGCTATTTAGAGCTTGAAGGGACGTTTGAGGGCATCAAACCCAGTGCCTCATTTTCCATGCATATATATGTATATATATATATATACACATACATATGTAAATAAAATAATGCATTATACATATGATATATAAGATATATATGATTTGTTCTATGAGTATATCGGTATAGTGTTCTCGACAACAATGTTCATCGAGGAATTCAGATCAACAACCTATTCTGCAACTTATAGTCTTAGAGGGTTGTTTGGGATGCTGAGACATTAGATGACTTGCTAGGGTCATACGGCCTATGTATGTCAAAGATGGGATTCACACCCAGAATTTGCTGCCTTTCAGATAGACTTGCTATCCACTGGGCAATGCTATTTGATATTAAGCTCATCTTTGGTGATTCTGATACTTAAAGTAGATTTCACTAATTAGCCTCCTCATATGTCACCAGTTATTGATAAATTGTTGACATGTGAAAGTACTAGTTAATTTAAGATTGGAGTTAATATCCCACTATTCATCAGTCAAATAACAATCATCCTGTAAATGCCTACCACATCAGGCACAATTCTGAGCAATAAGGATCCAAAACCACAAATTAAAATGTTATGCCTTCAAAGAATTTTCATTCTGTCAAGACTAAGACCATGTTTAACCCACGATTATATACCAAATATTTACAAAGTAAACACAAAGTCATTCGAGGAGGAGGTATGAACACCTGACAGTATCAGGGAAGACAATATAAGTCACACCTGAGCAGAGCTTTGAATGAAGCTAGAGATTCTAAGATGTAAGAGTAGGGGTGGAAAGAGTACATTCCAGGCATGGGCTCAACCTATGAAAAGGAATGAAAAGCGGAGGTGGAAAATTACACGAGAGGATTGACAAGAATTTCCATTTAGTTAGACAGAAGAGTTATATGAAAAGGAATGATATGCAATTCTGAAAAATTAGACTGGAATCAAGTTGTGAAGGGTTTTAAATCTCAAATACAGGTTTTAGTGTTTGATTCTTGAGTTTACTAACCTGGGAGTAATGATCCTAAAACATGTATCTAGCTGTGTTATTTTGGCAGCTGTATAAATGGTCTGCTGGGGAAAGAGAGGCCAGTAGCAGGGAGAAAAATGAGGACACTACTGGATTAAATCTACATGAGCCATCATGAGGGCCTGAGGTGGGGCAGTAGCTAAATGATTGGAGAAGAGGAGGTTCAAATACGGGAAATGGAAGCTGGAAGCTGGAAGTTGTAGAAGTAGAAAAAAAGGGAGTTGGCAACTAATTGAATATGTACAATGAGGAAAAGCAAGGAATCCAGGATGAATTCAAGGTTGGGAATCTGAATAATCAAAGAAAGAGTGCTACATTCCATGCTAAATAATAAATTGAGGAGTGGTAGATTTGTGAAGGGGAAAATAATGAGTTCTATTTGGAAAACTTGAATCTGAGATGCCTAGGAAACATCGAATTTCAAATGCCCATGTGGCACTTGGTGATACAATACTAGAGCTCAGGAAAACACCAGGACTGGAAGAATAGACTTGGAAGTCCTCTGCATGGAAATAATAAATGAACCTATAGGACAGTATAAGATTGCCAAGGAAAGAGAGATAGACAGAGACAAAGACACAGAGACAGTGACAGAGATGGAGACAGAGTTAGAGACACAGAGAGACATACAGAGAGAAACAGAGATAGAGACGGTGACACAGTGACAGATACAAATACATAGACATAGAGATAGAGACAGAGAAAAGAGGACTCAGAACAGAGTCTTGGCATGTACCCACAATGGGGATAAAACCTACTATCCATTTTGTTTTGTTTTTTTTGCCTATTTTCACCCATACTATTAGGTCTCCTTTTCATCTACCACAGCTGCCTTTTTACCTTGTTCCTTTCCATGCACTTCAGGAGTAGTTAAATCATCTTGCAGACTCTTCATCACATGCGACTTCCCCTGCCTTTTCCCAAGTTGCTCAGGATGTCCCTCCTCCTTACTACTACTTCTTTGGCTCTCTGCTGTACTTCAAAGTACAACTAAGGTGCTACTTCTTCCATAAGGCCTTTCCTAAGTCTCATCCAGCTCCCTTGATCACAATAAATTCCTTCCTCCTTCAAATTCTTTTGTATATATTTTTATGTTTCTTAAGTTTTGTGCCTGCTGCATTCCTCCAGCAAAAATATAAGACACCAGAGAACAGAGATTGATTCATATTCATGCTCAAGTATTTTAAATATACAGTAACAAAAATGTTTGTTGAGTTGAAGTTTGTATTCAATTACATTTTCTGTCTGTTTATTTTGCTATTGGACTTGTCTAGTTTTCTCCCATATTTTCACACATACACCCACAAAAAGAAAAACAAAATTCTTAACTTATTTTATGTGGGCAGAAAGAACTTAAAACAAAGAAATGTTATTTTTTTCTTAAAACTAGTGTCTATAGTAAGTTTCCTTTGCCAGTTTTAAGATTTTTTATTTTTTTCTCAATTTCATGTAAAATAATTTTTAACATTCATTTTGAAAAACTCTGAATTCCAAATTCTTTCCATCCTTCACTGCCCAACCCCTTCCTTCAGAAGACAAGTAACTTGGTAAAGGTTATATACTGAGCAGTCATGCAAAACATATTTCCATATTAGCCATGTTGCAAAAGAAAATAGGCAAAAACAAAGAAAAAGAAAATAAAAAGTACATTTTGATCTGCATTCAGACTCCATCAGTTCTTTCCCTGGAAGTAGACAGTGTTTTTTATAATAAGTTCTTCAAAATTGCCATGGATAATTGTATTGATGAGAATAGTTGTCATTAACATTTGACTATTGTACAATACTGTTGTTACTGTGTACAATATTCTCCTGGTTCCATTCACTTCACTTTGCATCAGTTAATATAAGCCTTCTGAAAGTATCCTGCTCACCATTTCTTATAGCACAATAGTATTTCACCACAATCATAAAGCATAACATGTTTGACCAGTCCCCAATTGATTGACATCCCCTCAATGTCCAATTCTTTACCACTACAAAAGGAGCTGCTATAAATATTTTTTGGTACATAAAGGATGTTTTCCTTTTTCTTTGATCTGTTTAGTAAAGAGATCAAATATCACTGAGTCAAAGGATATGCTTGGTTTTATAGCCCTTTGGGTATAGCTTCAAATTGCTCTCTGGAATAGTTGGATCAGTTCACAACTCCAGGAACAATGCATTAGTGTCATTATTGTTGTTGTTGTTTGTTTTTGTTTCTGTTTGTTTGTTTTTATTTTTTTTAAATTTCAGCTGAAGTATAATAGATTCTGCTCCAGTTCCTTATTTTCATTTTGTGTGTGTCTCTCTTTTTCAAGTATATTTCTTGTACCCAACATATTGTTGGATTCTGGTTTTTAATCCATTCTGCTATTTAGTTTCATTTTATGGGTAAATTCATCCTATTCACATTCACAGTTATGATTACTAACTGCATTTCCCTCCATCCTATTCCATTCCCATATTTATTTTCTTCCTCCTCCTCCTCTTCTTCCTCCTCCTCCTCCTCCTCCTCTTCCTCCTCCTCCTCCTCCTCCTCCTCCTCCTCCTTCTTCTTCTTCTTCTTCTTCTTCTTCTTCTTCTTCTTCTTCTTCTTCTTCTTCTTCTTCTCTCTCTCTGTCAAAAGTCTGTTTTTCTTCTGACCACTACCTTTCTTAATGCACTCTCCCTTCTATCACCCCCTTTCCCCTTTTCTCATTCCCTTCTCCTGTTACTTTCCTATAAGGCAGGATAGATTTCTATACCAAACTAAATATGTATGTTATTCCCTCTTTGAGCCAATTCTGATGGGAGTAAGGTTCAAACATCACCCATGACCCACCATCTTCCCCTCCACTCTAAAAGCTCCTTTCCCAACCATTTTTTTTTGGCATGTGAGACAAATGTAAGATTCTTTTTCTCACCACTTAATATTATTTTTTTTAAATCATCCCATCATACTTAACTAAAACCTGTGCCATCTGTCTATGTACACTCCTTCTAACTGTCCTAGCGTAAGCAGTTTAACCCTATTGATTCCTTTATTATTTCTCTTCCATATTTACCTCTTTATGCTTCTCTTGAGTCTTGTATTTAAAAGTCAAATTTTCTATTCAGCTTTCGTCTTTTCATCTAGAATACTTGAAAGTTCTGTATTTCATAAAATATCCACTTCTTTCCTAAATGACTATATTCAGTTTTGAGGGATAAGTTATTCTTGGTTGTAATCATAGTTCCTTAACCTTCTAGACTATCATATTCCAAGCTCCCTGATCCTTTAATATGGAAGCTACTAAATCTTATGTGATCTTACTGGACCCAGATGGCTCCAGAGGAGAAAGTCAGGCTGATGACTTTGCACAGTGCTCCCTCACTTAAATCCAATTCACTTACAAGTCATGGCATCACTTGCCTGATGTCATGGCCTTCTTCGAGAACAAAGGACAAACAACAACAAAAACAATGATGCTTGGATAGTTTCTTTTTGTTTGCTTGCAATTTTTTTCCCTTCACCTGGGAGCTCTGGAATTTGACTATAATAATCCTGAGAGTTTTCTTTTTGGGATCTCAGGAGGTGATCAGTGGATTCTTTCAATTTCTATTTTACTCCCAGGTTCTAGGATATTGATGTAGTTTTCCTTGATAATTTCTTGAAATATAACATCTAGGTTTGTTTTTGAGCACAGATTTCAAGAAGTTCAATAATTTCAAAATTATCTCTCTTTGATCTAGTTTCTAAATCAGTTGTTTTTCCAATGGGATATTTCACATTTTATTCTTTTTCTTCTTTTAAATTTGTTTTGTTGTTTCTTTATGTCTCATGGAGTTATTAACTTTTGCCTAATTCTAATTTTTAAGGAATTATTTTCTTCAGCAAATTTTTGTATCTCTTTTTTAATTTGGTCAATTCTGATTTTTAGGTATTATTTTCTTCAGTATATCTTACCAATCTATTGACTCGTTTCACAATTTTCTTGCATCATTTTCATTTATTTCCCCTTTTTCCCCTACTTCTCTTATTTGATTAAAAAATCCTTTTTGAGCTCTTCCAGGAATTGTTTTTAAGCTTTTTTTTCCCTTTGAGGCCTTACATGTAGCTGTTTTGACCTGTTTATGTTTGCCATTTTCTAAGTTTGTGTCTTGATTTGCCCTCTCACTCTAGTAACTTTCTATGGTCAGGTATCATTGTTGTTGCTTGCTCATTTTTCCAGCCTATTTTTTTCCCTTTTAACTTTATGTTACAGTTGGGTTCTGCTCCAGAGGTAGAGATGGAAATATCCCAAGTTTCAGGTTTTTCATGTTGTTGTTTTGCTGAGCTAGTTCTAGGGGTCTAGAAGTTGTCCATTCTCCAAAGTGGTTTGATAGAAGGAGAGGTGTTGTCCCTGGTGGTGCTGACTTGTGCTATGTTCTGTAAGTGACCATGATCACTCTTCTCCACATTGCAACTGTGACCAGGACCCCTGCTTCCTCATTAGCAACCACAAACACTCTTCTCTGGTCTGGAACTGTGACTAGACCCCCTGCTCCCCTGTGGCCCCAAGTGCTAGTAAGCTAGTGTTCCTCTTTGCCCTGGGAACATAACCTGGAATTGCATATGGACAGAGCAACAGGGTCCTATACCTAGTGCTAGTAAGTGGTCCCCTGTAATCTTCTTCTGACCAATTGTCTGACTTTCTTATTATCTATGAGCTGAGAGCTCCTGCAGCTGCTGTTGCCACTAATGCAGCCACCTCCAATGCCTGCTCCTGGCTTGTTGGGTCACACCTTAGACTGTATTCTCCTCTAGGCCCTACTATCACCCTATGAGACAATTCTTTCCTGTTGGCCTCCTAAGCTGTGTTGGGCTGGAAAATTGTTTCACTCCAAACTTTTATTGATTCTGCCACTCCAGAATTTTATTTGAGGCATTATTTTAAAGTTGTTTGGAGGGGGATTTGAGAGGACTCTGGTGAATTCTTGCATTTACTCCACCCTCTTGGTTCCACCTTTTGTTAATCCTTTAAGAGGCATAATGTTAATTAACAAATCAATTATAATTAAAAGGATCTCTTAATTATAACAGAAAGTATTTATATAGCCCTTTATGGTTTACAAGGCACTTTATAAATATTATCCCTTTTTATCTCCCTAACAACCCTGGGAAATAGAACTATTAGTCTCAAGTTATAGATAAGGAAACTTAGGCAGATATAGGTTAACTGTCTAGCTCAGGATCACATGGCTAGTATCACACCACTAGTAAGCCAGGAATCAAAATTTGCTCTTCCTAAATGCAACTTCAATGCCTCATCTACTATAACACCTAACTATGAATACATGTCTAATGATATTATGAAACATCTCAATACAATATTGTATAGTATAAGGATATCTTATTTCATTATACCTCTGTGTATAAAGATTATATCACCATGGAGTTTTAGAAAGTATTCTTTATGAGTGCCCTAACCACAAAACAAAACCAAACAAAGAAAAAAAGAAAGAAAGAAAACCTCAAACCTGTGATCAACTTCTGTGGCTGAGCCTTTCTGAAATTAACTGGACAGTCCTGTTACCTGTCATCTGTACTCAAAATTTTTCCAGGTGGTCATACCGTCTAGTCAGTCATTGAATAAACACATATTGAGTGCCTGCTAGAACTCACATTCTGTTGACTTAGCCTTTGGAATTTTGGTATTACCTCCACATCAGCATAAACACTAGAATAAGATTTTTAAAACAAAACCCTTGGAAATAAAATCCAAGCCCTACAAATACATCAAACCAATGACTTTTCAAGTTGCTTTACTGAATTTAAGGAAAAGTTATATAAGTTCTGTTTTTTTTTCCCTGAAGACTATTTAATGGAGTCATATATGTGGTTCTGGGACATGGTATAACATATTAAAATCTCTTTAAACCTAATCCTAAAAAGGGAACCTACTGAATTCTGAATATAAATGGCAGTCTATGATGTCAACTTACTTAAATGTATTTATAAGAAGCTTATATTTTCTTGTGTTGTCTGCTCTGCCTTGATAATAGCATTATAGTTGAAATGTTTGATTTCTCACTTGTCCTCTGAGGAGCTGAATTAACATAAAAATCTTACCAAAAACCTCTATACTAAATTGTTTTCATGGTCTTTAGCCTTTTTTTTATGAATGAGAAGTAAGATCTGAATGAGAAACAAGATCTGGCTGGAATCTTCAGGTTTTATTTGATTGTGGATTAATCACCTTTTATTTGGTATAATAATTGCATCACTGTGCCTGCCTTTGCTTCAATTAACATAAAAAACTTTGACTTATTTAGTCATTTAAAAATTAAGATTACTGTAAACTGAATACAGTTAGGTCTTGGTTAGTGCAAATAATAAATCTCCTCAAATGATCTCCTGAATTGATCACATATATTCACATTCACATTATTTAAAGAGATTAATATCTAAAATATGCTAAAGAGTTCCAGTTTAATGGAAACACACAGTACCAATTCAAATAATGCTACCATTCCAAAGGTAAGTAACCACTTAATAAATATTTATTAACTGAATGACTAAACTGAAGAGCTCATGAAGTATTTGGAAAAAGGGAATGGGGAGACAATAGGAGAACAGGAGAAAGATCTTGTGATTATACTGCAGTCAGTATACTAACCAGTATAGTGTCCATTCTAGAATAGATTCCTCTAGACTGCATTGTTGAACTAGCATATCTATGGAATTCCTGGTACTTCAATATTTCAACAGCCTTCAATTTCGCCCATTGGGTCCATGCTCCACTGACAGAGATCACAACCTCATTATAATGTACTAGATTGTCTTTCAGAATTATTGTGGCTAAAAACATCATCAACCTGTGGAAAACACTGTGATGAACCCCTGTACCCTGTTGGAATTTACAGCACAACTTGTAAGTTATTAGGGTATACAAGCTGCAAAGAATGGACATTGTACTATAAACTACTTTTTTTCAATTGAACTGATGTAAATGAACATAAATTATGCTTTAGCCATGGTTAATGAATCCTTCTTGAGTTGAATTAAGAAGATTTTTTGCTCTTGCAAAGATTGAGCTTGGATTGGAGAGCTCAAAAGATCATTCATGCTACTAATATGCGATTAGCCAAAACAAATAATGATGAGGGGTAAAAAAAAAATCTGTTTTAACAATTGCTGAGTTGCCTTTCTCAATCTGAAAAAAATCAACGAAGTCATTGAGAAAAGAAACAAAAATGATTGAAGAACAAGACTATTTCCAGATAGGAGTTTACAGGGCTATTATTGACAAATATTTAAAATATAGATAAATGCAATGTAGTATGTTCTGATTAGAAGAATAGTAAGAGTCAGGGAGGTTATTTTCATGCCATAATTATTATCTGACTACAGTGGCTGGTTGCTATTGTAAGGTAATGAAGCATTCTTCAGAGGTAGTGATTTTAACAGCAAGGCTTCTGTACTCACTCCTCATACTTTTAACTAGACAATACTGACTCTCATAAAACAGCTATTTAATTGCTCGCAAATAGGTCTTATAAGTAGCTGGAAACAGCTATTATTGTTGATTCCTTCATTATATGCTGATGGAGCTCAAATGTGGTTGCTTTCTCAGGGCAATGGGGGTGTGAAGGGTGGATGTCATATCTGGTTGTTATTGGCTTTTTTATGGCTGGGAATATAAATGGTAAAAATGAATTATCTGGGGCATGGAGAATTCCACATTTCTATTTTCTAGGAGATCTAGTTACATAAGAGAGGAATCACTAGGAAACTCAAGTCACTATCCCAGCTGTTCAATAACAGCGGTCATCAAAATAAGCTATATATTTGGGGTAAATGGAGTCAAGAAAAAGCAAAAGAGTTGTACCATGCATATCCAGAAAACTGATAAATGACTTTAAAATCATAGGAGGATTCTATGACACTCTGCTAGTCATCAACTCCCAACCAAGGCACTTTGCAGATTAGAAAATTGAGATCCCAGGAGGAAACTGGGTTTGGAAATGACTTTGCCAAGGTCAAAAACATAATTGGAAGAGGCTGATTTTGAATATTGGTTCTTGGAGTGAAAATCAAGTAGTTCTTTAATTTTTTTTTTATCCTTAACTCAATGATGCTCATCAATAATTTTGGATATTAGTAATTTAGGTGTGAATGGTAGATAGTTGAAAAGGATATCACATGAGTCAGAAAAAACAAACACATGATATTCCGACTTTAAATATTCCTGAGTATAAACTTCACAATTCATATAAATTTAAGTCAATCACTGTGATGTATATTTAACTGCCCTCCAATTTCAAGCACCTTAGAATGAGATACAATGTTGAGGAAAAATAGCACTAAATATCATAGTCATCTTGTTCATTTCTCAATTTCTTTATCATCACAACCACTGAAAACAGAGGACAGAAATAGACCAATTTATCTCTGAAGTCATAAATACCATTAAAGTGTCAACATAATCAGAAAAGAGGAATATGAGACTTATTCTCCTCACTCTAATACATTCTGCCTCGATAGGTCTTATAGTTAAAGTAAAATCCACATCTAAAGATCTGACGTGCTTTGAACTCTAATCTGAATGGTGTTAACATTCACAAGTGCTAGCCCACTTAGATGGCCCAGGTAACACTTCGAGTATTTCAGTATGGCATTCATCATATTAAAAGAAATGTGGTCTCCTTGAGCTAATCAAGATCTCTTTTTTATGTTCTGTAGAGATGAGGCAAGGTTTGAACCCACTTTGAAGCCCAGGAAAGCTTAAGGTCAGATCTTCTCCATGGACATAAAGTAAGATAAGAATATTGATGCAAAAAGGCATTTGAGGAGTTTTATTAGAACAAGCACTGTTGTACTATGAACCATTTACAGATTACTAAATATTACTTTGATCTCTCCCAACAATATACAAGGTATTATATGACATTTTTCAAGATATGTACTAGCCTTTGTAAGTGAAGATTATTCTGTTGATGCTGTCATAGTAGGGTATACTCGAAAGATTTTTCTTCCCCTAGTAAATATTGAGAAATAGATTGATTCTGATTTTCTCTATTTTTTTAGTAGAAATACATATGTAGGTATTTGTACAGATATGTAGGTATATATGTATGAATAAGTATATACATACTTGTGAAAGATTTTGGTTTAGTATTTGTTTCTTATAGGACAAAATGTGGAAAAGAAAGGGAAGCACTGATGCCCAAAAGATTTATATTTTTGGATGGAGGGAAAAAGTAAAGACTAGGAGACAATTCAAGTGTTGGAGAAGTAGGTAAAAAATGGGGAGAAGGAATAGAGCTTGTTCAGGGCCTGTCACACATCCTGACATATTTGCGACTTAAGGATAGATAGATAGATAGATAGATAGATAATAGATAAAACATATATAAATATTATACATGTATTAACTAACCAGGTCTAAGTATACCTGTATTGTCATTGTTTAGTTTTCAGTTGTTTGTGATTCTTCATGTTTTGTTTTGTTTTTGTTGGGGGATTGCTTGGCAAAGATACTAGAATGGTTTGCTATTTCCTTCTCCAGCTCTTTTTACATATGAGGAAACTGAGATAAACAAGGTTAAGTGACTTGTCCAGGATCACATAGCTATTATGTGTCTTAGGTTAAATTTGAACTCAGGTCTTCCTGACTCCAGACCTGGTGCTCTATCCACTGCATAACATAGGTGCCCATGTATCTCTGTGCTTTTATGGAAATGAGCCATTTTAAATATGTATTTATATAATAATCAGGAATTCCCAGAAATATTAAACTAAAAATTATACATATATAAGCATATATGATATATAAATGACCATTAAATACCTGTTACCTTATGTATGTATTGTGAATATGTGTGTGGATAGATGATAGATAGATAGATAGATAGATAGATAGATAGATAGATAGATAGATAGATAGATTCAGATGAAAAAATGAAGGAATGTTGTTGTTTAGTCATTTTTCAGTTTTGTTCAACTCTTCATGACCCCATTTAGGGTTTTCTTGGTAGAAATACTGGAGTGGCTTGGCATTTCCTTCTCTAGCTCATTCTACAGATGGGGAAACTGAGGCAAATAAGGTTAAGTGACTCACCCAGCTAATGTGTGTCTGAAACCAGATTTGAACTCAGGAAGATGAGTACTCCTGACTCCAGACCAAGCTATTCACTATGCCACCAAGCTGCCCTTTAAAGAGTTGGAGCTCTTGCCTTGTTGACATACAAATACAACATTAGAACGGTAATGAGATAGACCTTTGCCATTATGGGAAACAGTATCTTTAATGGAACATTAAAATTTGTGTATGCCTATTCAACCCACTTTATTCTTTCTGTTCAACTGTGCCCAATACTTGTCAATCTCCATTTATATGTATATGTGTGTGCATATACACACACAAATTCTACATGCCATTGATCCAAATACTTGCTGAAATATGCCCAATAATTATTCTTTCATCTATCTGGTCCTTTCTGTGTGGATGATCATGTCTAATTTCTTTGAGGAACTATAACTCTCTTCCAGACTAGAAAAACTACAATAATAAATATTGGTAAAAAGGATGAAATCATTCCTATTTATATATGATGTAACTTAAAAAGTCAACTTAAAAATCATGATATCTAATAGCTTTAGCAAAGTTTCTAGATACAAATGCAATAATGCAACACATACACAGATATATGTATACACACACAACTATAAATAGCTTTATGGGAAAAATAATGTTTTTGGTTGGGCTCCTTTAATATAGTAAAAATGTAAATAGTATCCAAAATGTTGCAAAGATTTAATCTATTGAGCACATTACCAAAGAAACACATTTAAGAATAAGGTAAAACATTTTTAAATATAATGTGGGATAATATACATGTGTGTATGCATACATACATACATATATGACAATATTGTTTTAGAAGTTAACTAAAAAGAAAGGGAACTTAGAAATACCAGATGATAATTTTTTGATAAAGGAGTAATTATCAAAAATTTCTTGTTTTGTATGAGAATAGGTGAGTTCATCAGTGGTTAGACACTGTCAAATTTTAATAATAAAAGCACAGTTGATTCTAATACAAGATTATATGAATGGTAAGAGAAAGTTGTAGCTCCTGTTGCCAGATGAAAACACCCTCAAAACCTCAGGGAGAAAAAAAAGAAATTGTTAACAAATAACAAGTAATATAATTGAATCTACTAAATAATATAACTCTGACCAAATATATATATATATTTACCTCAAAAATCTCATGAAATAACATAGGGAACAAAAATGCTTAGGATTTCCTATTGAGCATCCCCATCCCCAATCCACTCAATATGCCACATAGGGGGCATAATCTAATTCACTGGTTTATGACTCAGTTGCTGGCTGTAGGGCTTCCCATTATGACTTAATACAAAACTTTCCCTAATTCCCAAAGAGGTGGCAAACACTGAGACACTGATTCTGTCCACACATGCATGGAAAAAAAGGGGAAAAAATTACTATAGTTAGCAGACTTTTGAAGACATTGGAAGGTTGGGAAATACACATGGTGTATGAAGTCATGAGCTACAGGGAAAAGAGCCTCAGGTCTGAAGGAAAATGAATTGTTAACAGAAGCAGCAGCAGCAACAGAAACAACAACAAAAACAACAATAACAACAACAACAACAAAAGTATAAAAGAAAAAAAAATCTAAAATTTTAATAAACTTCGACCCAGAAGTCCCACTTTTTGGACTATACTTCAAGGACCTTATTGACAGTAAGAAAATACCCTCAAATGGTCACTTCCACGTTGTTTGTGATAACAAAAAAAGCCATTAACAATTATATGTGCTCAGGGACTGGATAATGGCTGTACAAATTATGTCGTATCAATATAATGGAGTATTCCTGCATATTAAGGAATGGTGATTACAATTTCTGGAGTCATAGGAAGAAACACATGAACTGATAAAGTCTGAAGAAAGCAGGGCCAAAAAAAATGATATGTGCAATGACCAAAATAATCTGAATAGAGTTAACTTGGTGAGGTAAAATAAAATAATAAAATGTCAATAATAGTTATGAGGTTGGCTTAATATTTTTTGTCTCCAAACATGATCCATGATGTCAATGGTCTAGGGAACTTCCAATGTGGAAATTTTTTGTCTGTCAATGTAGACTGGCAACTATTGAATAAATTTGTACAGTTTCTTGGGGTACTGAGAATTTCTTATGGTCAGATAATCAGGATGTGTCAGATGTAGGACCAACATCAGGTTGCTTATGTGAAATGACAGAAATGTTCTTTCTTTTTGTTGACAATCATTCCTCCCAATGCCATCCCACTTCCAAAGATCCTGTTTCTGTTGACAGCACCTACATTCTGCTAATGTGTGAAAAATCTAGTTTTTTTTTTTAAATTGGGTGTTATCCTCCATTCTTTATTTTCACTACCCCCACAAATCCAACCAGTTACCAGATCTTGTAGTTTCTATCTACATAACATCTCCCACATCTGTCCTTTCACAATGGTGCAGTGATTCACCACTGCCTTTCCCTTGAATTATTGAAATAGTCATCTAATTGATCTTATTTCAAACTTATCCTCACTATAACTATTTCTGCCAACTTTCCAAAATGATATTCTTAAAGTACACATCAATTATATCATTCCTCTATTCACTAAACCCCAGTGGTTTCCTATTAACTCTAATACAAACTACACATTTTTCTGTTTAGCAATTAAAGCCCTTTGAAAATTGTCTCAACCTACTTTTCCAACCTGATTACATCCCACTCTCTTGGACGTACATGTGGTTCATCCTAAATTATTTTCTCATGGTTCTTTGTACATGGCCCCCCATCTCCCAATTCTGTGCTTGAGCACAGACTGTTCATCATATCTGTAATAAATTCCTGCCTCATCTCCACCTCTTATGATCCTAAGTTTCCTTCAAGATTCAGTTCAATTATCGTCTTACTCATGAACATCCTTTTATCTCCCTAGATTCTAGCACCTCCCTCTTCCTAATCATCTTGTGTCTATTTTTAAAATTTTGTTTATTTCATTCTAAATTTAAGAAATAAAACAAGCATTTCCATAACATAGTAAAATAGAAAAAATATATAATTATACATGAAACTGTAAATCTATTATGTACAACTTACTATTCATTTTAAATATATAAAAGTTATCATGTAACTTTCTTTTCTTTTTTCTTCCCTTTCCCCTCCTTGCCATAGAAATGGCTACTATTAGAGACAAATAAATCCATACAAAACCATTCTCTACATGCTTCTATTTATCAGTTCTCTCTCTGGATGCAAACAATGTATTCCTTCATATGTCATTGTATTTAATTTGGGTCTATTTTGTGTATACTATACATATACAGATACATATATGCACACATACATACATATTGTTTCCCTCAGCTACATTGTAACCTTCTCAGGGTAGGATTGTTTCACCTTTTCTCTTTGTAGACCTATTGTCTAACTCAGTGCTTAATAAATGTTTGGTGATTAACTGACAATCAGTAGAGTAACTTTTTTTTTCTTTCTAAGAAAATATATTTGGTAAGCAGTTTAGATTATTTCTTGAGAAGTACAGATTATGTCAAAAGAAAATGCTTCAATATTTTAAAGTCTGCTATATTAAGTTTATTATTTCTTTGTTACATATACTTCAACAGTGAATGAGTAGTCCTTGTTGCTGGGCCTAGAAAGTAAAAAAGAAATATGAATTTAATCTGCTTTATGCTATTCCTAATTGTAAATTATCCAAATTATATGAAGGACCAAGGGTAGGCATGTCATATTGATATAGATAGATAGATAGATAGATATACAGATATAGATATAGATATTAGACATGTCCGTGTGTCTCTATGTATCCATATATGTATATTTATATACATGTACATATACACACATATACATATGACTACATTTTTAAATGAGTTACTGTACCCAAATTCTGGTTGGAACGGAAAGCTAAAAAGAGAACAAAGCAATCTTTCCAAAGCAGAAAGCCATTTATTACGTAAGTCATTACCCTCTTTCTCTGCATTGCTTTTAGGATACTTTAAAAAAAAATCTGTCATTCTTTTGGTATTATTTTCATCAAGTCTTATACACAGATCTTCCTTTTCATGCAGTGTTTTCTCTCCTACGTCAAATGGCAGTTTATGTTCAAGCAGTTGCTACTTTTCCTGATAACTGCAAAATCAATTAAATACTGCATGCTATTCAGACATTTTCTGCCTTTGTTCCCATAAGAGAAGCAAATTTGTTCAGATTTTTACCTATTTCTATCTTGAAAACCTCCTTTCCTCTCTTCCAAACTCATCCCATTGCCTTATGGGCTCTGTTATAATAAAGAAAGAAAGGTCATTTTTACATTTGAGAATTGCCATAACCATGGTCTATGCTTACATACCCAAGTACACAAAAGCAAACCTTAAAAAATTCTGAATAGTATATTTTTATTCAGTGTTTTCAAAGGTTTATTAAGTTTTTCCTCAAAAAAAACCTTGTGAAGATAGTAATAATAATAATAATAATTATTATTATTATTATTATTATTATTATGTACTTAATTTATGAGAAAACTAAGGCTCAGAATTGGAGCTGGAAATGACTTTCCAGGTCATTAGTCCAGACATCTCATTCTTCAGATGAAAAAACCTGAGTTCTAGAGAGGACTTTGATTAGTAGCTAGAAAGAACTTCAGGCTGTTAGTTCATATACCTCATTCTACAAGTGAGAAAACTGAGGCCCAGGGAAATGAAATACCTTGTGCCAAGTCACTTAGATACTAAACGTCAGAACCAAGATTTGAAGGTCATTTCACCAATAACAAATCCAATATCCCTCCCTCTTTACCACACGGCTTTGGTAACCTTCTTTGAACTCCAAGAATTTTTAAGAGTTCTTCCCCATGCCTGGAACATTCTTCCTTCTCATCTTTATCTCTGGCTTCCTTCAAATCTCAGCTAAAGTATTATCTTCTGCAAGAGGCCCTTCCTAATCCTCCTTAATTTTAATTCTTTCCCTCTGAAATTACTCTCAATTTATACTGTATATATGTATCTTCCCTGTAAGTAGCTGTTTGCATGTTGTCTCTCCCATTACAGTGTGGGCTTTTTGAGGGCAGGAAAGATTTCTTTATATTTCTAGCACTTACACAGTGTCTGACACACATTTTAGAAATGCTAGTTGACTGACTGATTGACATAGGGATAGGTACTCGACCAATGATTTCACCAGTATAGGAAAGTTCAGGTGAGGAAATTCCCTCCACCAAAGTAGGTCGGTAACTTCTCTGCAACACTTTGTCTAAGTCTTGCAGGGGTAGGAAACCTGCGGCCTCAGGTTTTAGTCAAAGGGCTGCACTTGAGGACTTAGAGGGCCACATGTGGCCTCAAGGCCGCAGGTGACCCACTCCTGGTAAGAATTGCCTAAAGCAGAAGTTTCAAATACAATGCTCACAGGCTACATTGGGCCCACAGTACTCCCAAGTGTGACCGAAATCAGATTAAAATGCAATTGGGAAATATTTCTCATAACAAATAAAAATACAATAAAATAAAAATAATATGGTTCCATAGGGACCATAATGTATGGTCCCATTTCCATTTGAGTTTAATAACACTAGCGTAGAGCACTGAGAGATTACTTGACTTTCCCAAAGTCACAAAGCCAATCTGTATCAGAGGTGAAATTAGATTAATGTCTTCCAGGCTTTGAGACTGGCTCTTTATCCACTAACTCATGATATCTCTGACTTGCCCATAGAAGTGCAGAAAGAGAACTGACGTTAAAGTGACAAGCCCTGGGTTCAAGTCAAAAATCCACATCCTTTGAGTCTTTCTGAAGCACCATTGTTAAATAAAAGACTTAGAAAAGTCTCTAGAAGCTTTATTCCAGATCCTACTGAAGATTAGAGGTGGGAATCAAAGCTAGATCTGGCCCATAGAAAGTGTTTCATAAGTGATTGTTGACCTATCTCTTCAACCCTTTGATTTTTCCATTTTACCATAATATGCTCTGTTTGCTTAAAATAATGAGCTCATTTTCTCATTGGCATTGCCAAATTACTATTCATAGGAGGAGGAGCTGGAATAGGAGGAGGAATGGGAGTGATTAGTAGTAATTGACACTTTTGAGTACCATGGGTATCTATAGCAAATGAATATATATATATATATTACACTCCTGCTGAAAGGTTACTGGTACGTGAAACTTAACCTAGAGTTAATTTCCTGACTCCCTGCTTTACCAGAAATATTGACACACTAATTGGAAAATAGGCTATCACTAGATTATAATGCTCATAGAGGTCCAATGTTACTTGTTCTTCCTTCCATTGGTCACTAAGGATCTCACAATGCCTCAGAACCATTCTGAACATGGTACCCTGATATAGGTTCTAAATTTGAAAAGTGTAGGTACTATGGACAGTATTTCATTGACTTTAAGAAATATATTGGATGTATGTGTTTATGTGTGTGTGTGTGTGTGTGTGTGTGTGTGTGTGTGTATGTATGATTTTTTTGAGGGGAAGCAATATCATTTGCTCCAGAAGCAGAATGCTGTAGAGGTAAAAAAACAAACAAACAAAAACTGAATGTGAAATTACAGGACCTGAGTTTAAATCCTTGTTTTGATATTTATGAGCCATATGACCCTTGACAAGTCACTTTATTGCTCTGGGCACCAGTCTCCTTATCTGTAAAATGGGAGCTTTAAATTAGATGACTTCAAAGGTCTCTTCATCTCTAGCTCTGTGATCCTATGATTCTTACTCATGAGAAGAAAATGTAGAAAAACAAATCAAATTAACTGAAAATGTATGTCAATATATATCAGAATTCTAGTGTTCTCTCCTCTCTATTTTGGGTAAAAGAATACAGGAAAAGCACATATATGACATTTTAAAAATACATTCGATACTAGTTAATTCTTAAAGATAGGTCAAAATATTTTACAGTTCCTGACACAACTCCAGTCTTTAATCATGAAAGACAACAGTTTCCTCTATACCCATGAATCAGGTCGATAGGAATTCTGAACATACACTAGTATCTCACTGGGAAGCGATGTTTTTTGATCAAAAAATGAACACCTTCTGGTTCTTAACACCACAACTGTCACTTGATTTTCAAAAAGTCAATTAGCAGCATATAACTAAGGAATAAAGTCAGATAAAAAGTTCTCAGTAACTGTATTACCCAGTGGATTTTATAGCAATAAGATTCTAACAATCTAAATAATTGCATTTTTGTTACCATTATTATTATTATTATTATTAAACAAGTAATGTTAGTTATTACTGATTTTTATCTTACTAATAATTCTCATATGTTGAGCATTCCTTATGGAATAGGCACAGTCACATGTCATTTAGCCATAATGTATAGATTTAAAATACAGTTTAAAGATTTCTGGTGTTAGTTTCTAAAATCCCATTGATAATGCTGAAAACCTATTGAGAGAGGAAATAACAACAAAAAAGAAAGAGTTTAAAATGATGGAAAACTAGATAGGTCATCCAGTGTGTGAGGAGGTTAGATTCTACAGGGTTTTGTTATAATTCTTGTTTAATTTTGTACATGTTTTAGCTGTTGTTGTAGTTGTATGTAGTCCTAAGTGTGTGTGCTTGTTTGTGTGAGTGTTGTTTGTTGTTGTAGCTGTTTGTGGTTGTAGATTTGCTTATGATTTTGGTGGTTGTCATTGTTTTTTGTTTGTTTGTTTGTTTGTTTGTTTGTTTGTTTTTCCCATTTAGGATAGATTCTAAAAGAAAGATTTCAACTTCAAGGTTTTGAATCAGTTTTTTACTTAAATTGCAATGTTTGAAACCTTACAAAGTTCCATCTATAAAGTGAATTGGGAAATAATGCCTCCCTGGTGAGATATAAAGCATGACCAGTGTAGCTGAGCAGAGAGGAGATATTCTGCAAATATATGTTTTTCAAGCTCCTGGCCTGACCTAAAGTTCATTAAAGTTACTGTCACTCATTCTGATAAAGTATAAATAAAATACTGCTGAAAATGTTGCTAGGATGATCCAAGTGAAAACCCAAACAACACTATGACTATTCAACATCTCTTTTAAGGGAGGAAAATTTTACATTTATTTACAACGTAAGATTTCAAAATGTGTACATTTTTAACATATGTCTAATTATTAGTGATTTAATTATCTTACTCTAGACTTTCCATCTATGAAGTTGAAAATACTATCAGATAAATGAAAGAATGTGTCTTATTTTCCATTTACTATAGGCATATAATTATTAAGAGAAAAGATAGGTTGAGTATATGAAACTATTATTTAAGTAAGATAATTTATTCATCCCAGTTTGTGGTTCAATCTCATTTTAAGTAGGTAGAATATAAGAACCACGAGAGGAGGAACTCTTTCACTGCCTAGAACATATTAGGAACTTTTTTGGATTGATTAATTGATAAGACCACACATATATTTATACAACTCTACACATAGATTTTGTTGTCAAGTTGTTTCAGTCATGTTTGACTCTCCATGATCCCATTTGGGCTTTTCTTAGCAAAGACATTGGAGTGGTTTGACATTTCCTTCTCCAGCTTATTTTACAAATGAGAAACTGAGACAAACAGGGTTAAGTGACTTGCCCAGCATCACACATCTGGCAAGTGGCCAGATTTGAACTCAGAAATGTGAGTTTTCCTGACATCAAGCAAGGCACTCTATCCACTGTGCCACCTAGCTGTCCCAGTAAATGCTTAATGAATATGTGTTCCTTTTCCCTTCAATATTTGTTGATCATTATTTTTATTTGTTTGGTTTTGTTTGTTTTGTATAATATCCACATTACCTATCCCTCATTAAACTTTCTGTTATAGCACTGAAAATTAATTAAATCAATTAAACAAAAACAAATGAAAGTAACTTCATCCAGCTTCATACATAGCATTCTATGCCTATAGACTTTCACCTCCCAGTAAAAGAAAAAGGTGCATATCCCCATCTTGAGGGCAATTACATATCATTCAGTTTGGTTTCAGTGTTCTTTTTATTTAAATTATAGTTAGCATTTATGTAATAGAATCAAATATAGATAAATATAATCTTATTTGATCCTCACAACAATCATTTTATAGATGAGGAACCTGAGACAAAGAGTGGTTAAATGACTTGCCCAATGTTGTATAGCTAGTAAATATCTGAAGCAGGATTCAAACTGGAGTCTTCTTAATAATTTGAAGTGCAGTGATCTATCCACTAAGCCACCAAGCTGTTATATGTACTTTTTGTGCTTTTGCATATTTTTCCTGGTTCTGCTTATTTCACTCTCTATCAGCTCTTACCAGTCATGGTATCATCAGTTTAGACCTGAAAGTGACCTTAGAGGTCATCAAGAATGATTTTCTCATCTAAGAAATCTGTTATCTAAGGCACAGAGAGATTTAAATGATATGTTTCTCCAAATTCTTTATTTTCATTCCACCCCCCACCATGAAACAATTCTATTTATTTACATTAAAAAAGAAAAGACAACACAATTCTTTCTACCATTCCTCAAAGGAGAGGCCCACTATATTTCCAGTTCTTGTAACGATCACTATAATTTAACAACTATTTAGAGTATTTCTCACTTTTATTTATTTATTTATTTCAAATAGTATTTAGAAATTTTCAAAATTTTCAATTTCAAAAAGTATGCAATTCACCTTTTTCCAGCAAAAACTGTATTGAGTGACTATTCACCCTAAAATCAAGACACACTACTTGTTGTTTAGAATTGGTAAGAAAGGAAGGTTGCATGTACTATCAGTTGGAAGAGCTATATTTGATAGTTTTTTTCCCCAACTTTTATTTTTTAATTGAAAGATACCATAGGTGATCACTTATTGAGAAATGATTGTTTAAAAAAATCATTAAAAAAGAAACAAAATCTTCATCATTTTTCCTTAGAGAAGTAATGTATAATTTTGTAATTGAGTATATCAGAAACAACATGATCTTATTTGTAAATACATTTACACGTCTATTACTATGTAAAGCTAAGTTATTGTCTAAATATATTGGGTTAATTTTCTTCATTGAGAATAAAGAGATAGAAAGCTGCAAAATCAAACTAACATCTCCCATGGCTTATAAGGTGATTAAATGTATATCCCCTGTTTCTCTCCATATTTGAAATAGGGATAAAACAAATGTTTCTACTTAGTTTTTGTAGCCTTTATCAGTATAAAATGGTGTTTGGGGAGCCCTAATTTGCATTAGAAGACTAAGAGAAATTTGAGAATTAAGTAACACATTATCTTAAACAGCCATCCCAAATTAAATGACTCAAGTTTTTATTCCTTTTCGGTGAATAAAAATGACATGGAGTTTTAAACAAGCACCTCTTTCTCTTCAAAGTGCCATATAAACATTAATCTCCATGACTTCCCTGTGAATGGGATATCAGCAGGAGCTTTTACAAGTAAAAAAGCAAGATTAAGTAAGAAAAAGCAAAATAAGAGCTAATTCTCTCTGTTCCCTTACCTGGAACTGAAAGCCACTAGGTTGCACATTTTCCTCCAATTGAGTTTATTTTGTTCATTTGCCAATTATCCAGTGGATGTGATAATGAATTGTAAAATATCTAAAAGGAATGTAGTAGGGAAGGAAAAGGGCAACCAAAAGAGTCTTGGATAATCTAAAACTTCAAAAAGCATTCCATCAGAGATCAAAACCCACCTGCAGCTAATGTGGCTATGGTTAATGTGGCGGTCTGCAGGAAGCCTTTCCTGTTCTTCTTCCTCCCCCCCCCTCTCCCCCCCCCCTCACCGCGGTTGGCATTTATTTGTGTTTTTCTTTTGCTGTACATATTTGCTATTTCTCCCATTAGAAGATCATCTCCTTGCAGGTATAAGTTGTTTCACTTTTGGTATCTGTATTTCCAGAGCCCAGCACTTTGGAGTCTGCCTTATAGTAGGCATTTAATAAATACCTGATGATTTGTTGGTTGCCATAGACCTCAAGAGTAAGTTGATAAAAAAAACTCCATAAAAAAAAAATAATTGTTAGGATGTGTCCATGGAAGTCCTACCCTCAGTACAATTCAAAAGTCATCAGTTAAGTGAGGCACAATGCTAGACCAGTGTCAAATGTTATGGTCAAAACACTCCCTACCTGTAATGAAATTGCTTACTTTTATGACATGTTATTATGCAGATTTCTAAGTGCAAAATAAAATGAGAAAGGAGAAAGCATTAACAGGTGAGAACTGGGTGGGGGTAGTTGGGGAGCTTCGGGTAGAAGTCTGTACTTGTATTGATCCTTAAAAGAAGCTAAGGATTTTAAGAGGAGGCTATGAGCCAGGAGTGACTTCCAAGAGCGTGGTCAGACTTGGTTGAATCACAGTGGGAAATTGATGGAATGCCAAGTCCAAAGAACAGCCAAGTGAGTACTCAGGTGTCTTAAAAGTTGTACAAATGGAGCTTAATCTCTGGCAGATGCTATCAAGGCAGGGTAACTTTGGGAAAAGAACAGTCACAAAAGAAAAGTAATAAAATTAATAAGTGGAATTTATATAGCACTTTATCATTTTTAAAACACTTTATGTAGAGTATCTCATTGAATTATCACAACAATTCTGGGAGATAGGTCCTATGGACAGAAGCACAAGTAGGAATTCTTGAGCCTGGGGCAAATTCATTTAAAGATGAGGCAATGGGAGAGGTAGGGGGAAGATGACTACATTAGTCCAGAGCACAGTACAAAATAAATGGGATAAATCACTTATGCAGTGCTAGAAATTATTTTGTAAAGTTTAATACTTGCAATAAGTTAGGGAAATAAATTAGCAAAATTAATGGTGGAATTTATGAGGTCAAAATATTGTTTGCAAATGACATGAGAATGTCTTTAGAAAATCCAGTAGTTTCAACCAAAAAAATTAAAAGGGATAATGAATGAATTCAATAAGGTCATAGGATACAAGATTAAACCATAAATATAATTTGTTTTCTTATTTATTTGTAATAAAGTTCAAGAAACAAAAGAATCATAAAGATAATTTATAGTAACAGCTAACTCAAACAAATATCTGGCAATTAACCTACCAAGTATTATTCATGATCCATGTGTGAAGACAATTTACAACTATTATGTTTTTAAAAAATTCATATAATTGAAGGGGCATTCTGTGTTTGTGGAAGGGTAAGATTAATATAAAAGAAGTGATAATATTTTGAAAGTTAACCTACATGTTAATGTTACACAAATTAAATGTCATGAGTTTCCCTTATTGAAATAAATAAGAATATAAATTTATATTAAAGAAAAGATATGTAAGAGTATAACATTGAGAATCACTCTGGGAAATAAAGTTATACTTTAAAATATATTAGAAGTTTTCATCAAAATTATCTTTCTCTGGGGAAACAACAGAATAGAATAGATCAATGTAATAATATAGAGATATATTGTCAAGTAAATATGTGAAAAAGTGACATAGATAAACTTTACAAAACAAGGTATAGGGAAATGAATCACTATATTAATTATGTTGTATATATGCAAATGTAGAAATAGAAATAAAGGTAGAGGTATAAAATATTGTACATATGTATGCATACATACAGATTTAGAAATTTTGTTAAAATTTTGGTGAGAAGTAGTTTTTGATCAACATTTTACTCCAAACAACTTCACTGGATAATAGACTCAAACATTAAAAATAAATCTTATAAAAGGAAGAAAATGGAGGAATGGTTATCTTGGTTATGGATGTGAGTTTTGTGTCCAATTTAATAAAAAATAATTTCATTGTACTTAATTATATTTTGAAATTCTGCACAATGAAACCAAAACAAAAAAATTCTGCACAATGAGACCAAAACAAAATGAAACCAAAAACAATAAACCAAAACCAAAACAAAACAAAAGGAAAAAAAAGAAAAAAATAGAATGAGAAATATTTATGGCAAATATGACAGATTAAAAACTTGACATTTAGAGTAATTACGTAATATTAAATTCAACAAATTTGGCTATCAATCCACAAAGGATAAATGGTTTAAAAGATGCATAATTTTCTAAAGTAAAAACCCCCCAAAATCACTTGAAATAAATATTCAACTTCACTCTTAGTCAATCAAATGCAAAATAAATCAATTTTGTGTTATATAATGATCATTCAATTGACAAGTTAACCAAAAGTCAATGAAACCATGCTAGTGAGGTTGCAGAAAGTCAGGTACAGTCATATAGATCTGAAAGAATTGCAAACCACAGGATTTTCATGGGGAGAACAATGTAGCAATATGTAGTAAAAGTTAGAAAATTGTTCATATTATTGGAAGCAATAATTCATTTCTTTGGGATATGCCTTAAAGTACTATTTAAAAAAACAAACAAACAAACAGGATGCTCCGAAAGAGTTATTCCACCAAAGACATTCACAACAGCATTAGTTGGCATTGCAAAAAGCTGAAAGCAATCAACATGACTAACAATAGGAGAATGACTGACTAAACTTTAGTACATTAATGTAATGGAATGCTGAAATGCAATTAGGATCAGCAAGTCTAAGTATTACAGAAAAATATGAAAAGATCTTTATTAAAAAAAGGGTAAGAAGAACAGAGTAATTGATAAGTATCAAGGAAGTGATAAATAATACCGATTAAGATAGACTTCAGAACACATATCAGCGGTACATTTTTTTGGGGGGTGAGGCAATCGGGGTTAAGTAACTTGCCCAAGGTCACAGAGCTAGTAAGTGCCAAGTGTCTGAGGCTGGATTTGAACTCAGTTCCTCCTTAGTCCAAGGCCGGAGCTCTATCCACTGCACCACCTAACTGCCCCTCAGTGGTACATTTCTTAAGACCATCAACTAAAATCTTGTTTAAAGAGACCACATCTCTTGCCACCCTTCCCAAGCCTGGCTGCCCTTCTTCTCCCCCCCATACTACCTGAAATACAAGTCCAAGATGAAGAGCTGATATACTTCTTTATTCCCACTTAGCACAGTGCCTAACACCTAATAGATGCTTAATAAATGTTTGCTAACTGACTTTAAGACCTTCCTTTGGCCATCATCGTTCAGGAACTATCTTTCTTCCTTGAAAGTTTACTTCATTCCATCTAGATCCTTGTTGCTGTCATTTGTGGGCTTCTATCTTATCTCCCTTGTCTTCAGCAAGTTCTCAAATTGGTTCAAAATCTTCTTTTCTATTCTAAGAATCTACCCTTCAAGCAAGTAAGCCTCCCATGTCTTCAACTTCCTAATTTCCTTTGACCTCAGTCTGCAGTCTACCCTAACCCAGAAGGGTTCATTCCTGAGACACCCTTTCTTAAAGCACTTACCTCCCAATTGAATTTTTCCCAGGTTTTAGAATTCCTAGGATCACTTCTTCAATGTGCAGTGATAGATATGTTATTAGTCATTCCACTTCTAGAAAGCCTATCTATTCACACCTATGAAGCTACTATAAGATAACAGATTATGAAGAACGATAGAGCTGGAAAAGAAAAGAAGAAATCATCTAATCTGGCCCTCTGCTATGACCCAAACATGCCTTGGATTTAGCTAGTTTGGTATTTATATCCAATTTCTGCTCAGCAAACTCACTACAGTATGGATCTTTTGGAGGAATTATATTTACCAAGACACTATCCTAAAACCACTCATTCTTCCCTTCCCCTACTTTGTGGGACATGGTAACTCCTGAGGCTTGACTGACAGATTTCAGCTAATAGCCTCAAAAGCTGAGTTAATGAAGCCTTTCTCCAATGAAAACATTTGCTTATTTTGTATTTCTACATAGTCATTTCTAAAAGCATCAATTTCAGCAAGAAGCTTGACTTGCTATTCCAGCTTTGACATGTTTCAAAACCTAACATAAGGTTTAAAAGGTAAAACAAAGATGTGTTTTATAGTGCACTAATCTAATTAATGTATCATTGTTTTCATTCACAGCCCGCTTTTCTGATCATGCATGTGAAACGGTTTAAATAAATCAGTATCTGACTATAGGGAGCATGATGCAGTAGAAAAGAATGGATTTGGAGGTACAATGCCTACATGAGAATCAGGGCTATAACTCATATTATATTGGAGAATTCACTTAAAATTATAGTAACAACAACACTAATAGCCTTTATATAACCCTTTAAGGATTGGAAAGCACTTCACATATGTTAATTCATTTGATCCCATGTGGGAGGCAGATGCTATTATTATTGTCATTTTACAGATGAGAAAATTGAGGCAGAGGTTATGTGTCTTGCCCATCAGTCACAAGGCTAGAATTCAAGCTCATAGCTTCCTGACCTCAAGGTGGCACAGTGGATTGAGAGCTAATCCCTAGAGTCAGGAAGAACTGAGTTCAAATCCAACAAAAGACTTACTAAAAGTGTGATCTTGGCTAGGCAATTCGTTTAAACGTTGAATGCCTTAATTTCCTCATCTGTAAAATGGAAATAGTAATAGTATATATTTTACAGTGTTGTTTTGAGGATCAAATGTGATAATATTTGTAAAGCAATTAGATCAGTACCTGGCACATAATAGACAGTTAATAAATGTTTTTTTTTCTTTCCATTCTTCCTTCTATTCTCTATCTTACTTAGCTGTCAGCTATCAGCCTCATTTTCCCCCTCTATAAAAAGAGGAGTTGCATTTAATGATCTCTAAGTCCTCTTCCACCTTTTTGTCAATAATCCTATGTACTCATTTGCACATATACAAAATGTTTTAACTGTATCCTCAAATAATTAAAAGGACCCTAAGAGATCTGGTCTCTTCCTTTTACAGAAAAAGAAACTGAAGTCCAGAGAATAGAAACTATTTAGCCAAGTTACTACCAAGTGGCAGAGCTGAGACAAGAAAGAGTTCTCTTCTTTAGCATGTTCTTTCATCCAAGCTACTTTTATTTGGGTATAAAACTTGCACACTACAGTGATACTCACAAGCATAAAGAACAAGGCTCTGAACAGCTAAGCAGTATTAATGAGGCTCATGCCTACATTCCATTAAGTTCTGTTTTCTTTTGAACTCACCCAGACCAGGTTCTCAAAGCTTGAGTGTGACTTCAAATGGATTTCATTATTTTGCTGAGTCTATTTATCAGAAATGTATATAATATCACAAATCTAATTTGACCAGCCCTCCCTCAAAATGCTGCTCACCATTACATTGGATCTGGCTTTCTGAAAATTACAATATACTTCCCTCTCTGTTAGTGTGTAAGTTCAGATGAAACTTAAAAAAAAAAACAGTAGTGAGAAAGCTATTAAAAGTCACAAATTTATTTCATTACTTATAGTCTAGTTACTGTAGAGTCTGACCTGGCTGGTACATTTCCCATTAAACCTTCCCATTTTCTGCTGAAACCAATTAAATAAGTCACTGAGTAAAAGCAAGGTTTTCATGTCTATGGTGAAAAGATTCAAAATTGACTTGTATTGTTGACCATTTCCTTCTTGACAGATACTTTCTCCTCTCTCGGCTTCCATGATATTATCTCCTGGCTCTTCTTTTATCTGACTACTTATCATCTGCCTCCTTTGTTGCTTCATCATCTATCTTCCATTTCCTAAGCATAGAAGTAGTCCATGACTATGTCTTGGTCCCTTTTCTCCCTTTCTCTCTCTTCCTCTTCTTCTCTATCTATACTTACTCTTTGAGTAATTTCACCCACTCCTGTGATTTTAATTATCATCTCTGCTTATTTCTTTTAAATCTATAAAACTATTTTGAATTCCCTCCAACCCCTAGTCCCATATCACTAGCCATCAGAGGATGTCCATTTATCATCAAGCTGTAGGGGTTATCCAAATATCCATTTATCATCTATAGCTCAAAAAGTCCCAAATGTCTGGTATTTTTTCTCTCCCTCCAAACAAATGAACAAACAACATAACCACATAAAACCTTTTCCCTTTTCAAAGATCTACATTTCTCATGAAATTTAGGGTTCTTCTGGTTACCAAGGCTCACAACTGAGCCATCATTCCAACTTTTCCCCTTTCCCTCACTCCCTTTCAAACATCAATCAGTTGCCAACTTTTAACTATCTCATTACCCCAATGCCTATTGCATGCATAACCCTTTCTCCACTCTTATGGTACCTACTCTAGTGCAAGTCCTGGATCAATCTCCTGATGGACTATTGTAATATCCTCCTGAACTACCTCCTCTGTTTCTAGTCACTCCATTTTCCCCTTCTCCCAACAGCTGCCATATTAACAATCCTAAAATGTAGATCTGATTATTTTATCTTCCTGCTCAAAGGTCTTCAAAGGTTCCCTATGTCCTTTTGGATAAAATACAAATCCCCCAACTTGGCATTTAAAACTCATTTGAATCTGGCTCCAGTCTATTTTTTCAGACTCTTCCAGCCCCCAACTGGACTTTATATTCCAGAAAATACTCCCTAACCTTCTGTTCTCCAAATTCCTCATTCTGTATCTCATTTCTAAGCTTTTACAAAATCTGCTGCTCTATTAAGAATGGAATGTTCTCCCTCCTCACCTCTGCTTCTTAAAATCTTCAGCTTTTGTTCATTTAATTACACTGAATAACTCATGTAGCAGATCCTAAGTAAACCTCCAAGGCCCAGAGGGTGAGAACTACTTTTAAGTATCTGCTCTGCTACAGGAAATTTGGCTTTATCCTACTTTAGTTATGTTCTACAATTCAAGAAATTTATGATTTGGGGAGGGGGGAAGGTTTCTAAGATCACATGTATTTTGGGTTGGAAGCAATACTCTTCAGATCAAAGGCATTCTTATATGGCTCCTCCTTAAGAGGTAAAGAAACAAATAAACCTGGGTTTCATCTTCTATACCAAATATTAATCAAGTCAAGCTTCTTTTAAGTGTTTCATCTATTGCTAAGGTCAACTGCATATCAGTTCATGTTTATCTCACTGTTTCCTGGGCTATGCTATCTTGTGCCTACACTGTGTTTGCTCAGCTTCCCCTAGAGTCTCTCAATCATTGCAGCTTTCCCACTCTCTGAATGCAGGGGCCATCAATTTCCACTCTCATCATACAGAAGCTAATGTTTACATTTTCAAAGGGAATTCATGGAATAATATAGAGTATTCAAGAAATGCCAAGAACAAAAAAAATTGATTACTCTGGAATTCAAATGGAAAATGACTTTGACAATGCCATTTTGATATATGATAGAGCTCTGAGTGATTACAGCAAGAAAAAAAAACTATCTAGCCCTCATATGCAGCCTCCATCATTTTTAATTATAGTGACTCATAAATCTAAGGAGAATGTGACTGAACGCAAAGGATGGAAAGATATCAGGTAATAAAAGTACCCTCAATAAAATAAAATATTAAAAATGAAAATTACTAAGTACTTCCTAATATTGAATGAACATAGTTCTTCTTATTTAGTTAGTTTTATGATACAGTGGCCTACTTTTAGAACTTAGCATCTTCAGACCTCATTAATGCACATTTTCTTTGAAAAGCCACAATAGATGATGCTAAAAGGAAACATAGATTTAGCAACTTTCAAAAGATGAGCAGAAAGGGAAAACTTAGTACTAGATTCAAATAATTCTTATTTCCAGTCCTTTGGATGACAACCATAAGGATGTGGTTTTCAGATTTCTTCTTTTAGCAATGTGCCCATGGACTATCTTCTTCAATTCAGCAAAAATTTACAAAACTTACATTCCATTAGAAAGTAAGTTCCTTAAAAGCAAACATTATATATTTTTAAAATTTATATTCCCAGAGCCCATCACTATACCTGGTCCTTAGCAAGCCCTCAAGAAATTCATCTTGATTGATTGTTTAATCATCTAGTATGATCTAGGCACTAATGGGAACACAAAGATTAAAAAGGGAAAATAATATTTGCCCTCATAAAGCTTAAATTTCAATCACCATATATACACTCAGTGCCTGTGAGACAACGTGCTAAGGTATGGACACAGACATAATTGATGAAACAATCCCTATTCACAAACTCTATATTCTTACAAGGAAAACAAGTACATATATAAGAATGTATAGAAGTAATATAAGGAGAATATATAAAAAAATACAAGTAAGTTAAATACCAGTCATTTAGAGAAGAAGGATGCTTACAATTTCTTTTTTGTAGAAAATGGGGATTGAGCTGTTTCTTAAAGAAGATAATTTACTCTAGGAGGCAGAACTGAGGAAGTAGAAGATTTCAGTGATGGAAGATAACTGGTATAAAGCCATAGAAATAAGAGTTAGAGTGTTGGGCATGAAGAAAAGAGAGAAGGCCACTTTGGTTGGATCATAGGGTACAGAAGGGAGAGTGACTTTTACCAAGGCTGGAAAGATAGTTTGGAGCCAAATTGTGAGGTTGGTCCTCAGGTTTTGGGGCCAGGTTAACTTAGTTTAAATGTTATTTTAGAGTCAATAGGGAGCTACTTCAAGATACATGCTCAAGGAAAATTACTTTGGCAAGTGTATAGAGGGTGAACTGAAATGGGAAGATATATAATGAAGGGAGACCAATTAGGAAGCTGCTTCAATGATCCAAGAAGTTGACAGCTGTGTAAATAGGGAGAAGCATTCAGATCCAAGATAAGTTTGGAAGTTAGAAATTGTAAGATTTGACATCTGATTGGATACACAGAATGAGGGAAAGAGGAGAGTTAAGAAAGAGCTCATGAACTTAAGAGACTGGAAAGATGGTGTTTTCTTCAACAGAAAGAAGGAAGTTTCCTACAAGGAAGTATTTGGGGGAGAGGGAAGCAATGAGTTCACTTTTGAATATCTTGACTTTGTGGTGTCTCCAATATATCCAATAGGCAATTGGTTATGTGAAACTGAATGCCAAGTGAAAGAATGCTGATGAATATTCCTTTCAAACTTTGTTTCTCTGGGCCCAACTTTCCTTATCTACAGAAATGAAAGATTCAGGTTAAATGATCTCCAAGATCTCTTTCAGCACAAACATTATGTAGTGCTAAGATGGAATCAAAAATAGAAGATTGAGTTCCTTGTCTGGGATGTATGTTCTGTCGCTCCAAATCTATATAGTGCCATTTTTTATTTAATTACCAAAAAATGTGCCTCTATTTAAAAATACTTCTAAGGCTGCTCATTATAGTTCTTAAAAGTGACAGTAAGTTGCTATGGGGTACAATTTTCTCTCATCCCTTTTTTTATCCTTTTTAATGCTGGGAAACTAATGTAGGAAACAGGTTAATTTTATGCCTGTCAGGGAACCTGGTGACAGGCGTCGCCATATGTTACGACACATTCTTCTGGCCATGGGTCATTGCCTCCAAAGGATCTAATGAATGGTTTGTGGTATTGTGACACAGTGAAAGATCCCCTGGGATCTCATGCAAGATCTCCTGACAGGTATAAAATTAACTCATGTCACCACAGTAGTTCCCAAACATGACAGCTCCCAGGTCTGTTAGCACTTAGTGCCACAGTGCTTGTGTGGGGAATTAGATGATCCAATAACTGATTTCAATAAAATCTGTCACAGGTCACAAAGTAAACTAGCACCAGAATGACCATCAATGGCTGTGATACAAGGGACTTAAAAAGGCAACATTTGAATGATTTAAAAAGTTTAACACTTTGTACTATGTGTTTTTAATTTTATATATATATATATATGTCTTATATATCTTAATATCTATCACACACACACACACATATATATATGTGTATATATATACATATGATCTTAACTATAACTTCTATATACCTTAACTATTCAGATTTGTTTCCTGGACAGATTCCAGAAATAACAGTAAGATAACTAAATAAAATGTTCATTGCTGTAGTTGAAGCGTTAAGGGCACAAAACAGTTGAAGAACTACACACACACACACACGCACACACAAATCCAGTAATCTCCTTCCCCAAAGGAAGTCACTCCATCCAGTTAAAGTATAGATTTATACTTTAACTGGATGGAGTGACTTCCTTCACAATGCCATGTCATAAAACATAAAAAAAATATTGTTGGCATATGCAACTAAGTTAAAGATTAAAAAGTAAAGATATTTACAGTATAGGCTAAATTAATATGTTCTATGTCTACTGATCTATGTGATTAATGTCCTTTCCTATATGCCAAATCAAAGAAAGAAAGAAAGAAAGAAAGGAAGGAAGGAAGGAAGGAAGGAAGGAAGGAAGGAAGGAAGGAAGAGAGAAAGAAAGAAAGAAGGAAGCAAAGAAGAAAGAAAGAGAGAAAGGACAGGAAAAAATCATTTATTAAGTATGTATTACATGTTAAACTTTATGCTTGGCAAAGAAATATAAAAGCTAGAGAGCTCCAGCACTCAAGGAGCTTACATTCTAATATGCAGAGAAAACATAAACAATCTAATTCAGTTCAATAAACATTTATTAAGCACCTATAATATGCCAGGCACTATAGCTGGAGACAACATCCATTGGGGATACAATATATATAGGAGAGTGGTGACCAGGGAATTAAACTTTGGTCTGAATTTCACAGGGATAGTGTATGGGATCAGAGCCTATTGACACACTTCTTTCTAGGGGGTAATATTTATTTATGTGATTATAGCTCCCAGAGCGAGAAGTAGAAAGGGGCTACTAGCATGATGCTTAGGAAGACAGCAAGAAGGTGACTGGATTTTATGGCTGAATGGTATATGAAAGCCTTCTCTGATATGGCCTAGGAATGAGTTCAGTGAGCTACAAGAATTTTGCTCACTCATTCACCAGTCAGGACAGTAGGAGCCCCGGGTTCTAGAGCTGAGTGGATAAAATCTGTTGGAGGGGACAGGTACAAAAGAAAATGGTCTTGGCTTCAGGCGTTTCTACCACTACTAATTGCATTACCTAAACAAGTTCTGTGCTTCATCAACTTATTTTCTTATCATTGATTCCAAAACTAATTACTTTACATGAAAATTTTACTACAATTTTATTTAAATACTACTACTACTAAAGCATATTCAATTTAGACAAAATCAGCAGTAATTACCTCAAGTTTATCCCCAAGAAACATGTTATTTCTTACATAAGAAATCACTCTGAGAGGCATAGCATCCAGAACACAGAATGTAATATTTCCATTCTACTTTGTCTTGGTAAGACTACATGTGCTGTATTAGATTCCGTCTGGATGACACTATTAAGCAAGCAAAGTTATTGAGAAACTAACATCAACCCAGAGCAAAGGGACTAGGATGTTGAAGTACTCCAAAACCATATCTCAAGGATATGCTAAAGAAATTTAGGATTCTATACCCAGAAAAGAGAAGACTTAGGGTATAGTTGAGGGTGTCTATTGAGGTGGGGATAATAGTTGATTACAAGTATTTGTAGAAAAGGATTATATTTACTTCTTAATCTGTCAAACGACTAGCATTTATTTAGCACCTACAGTGTGGCAGGCACTGAGCTAAGTTCTGAGGATACAAAGATAAGGGAAAAAAAACCCAAATAAACAAAAACAGTCATTGATCTCAAGGAGCTGACAGTCTAATGGAGAAACAACATGCAAACAACTATGTACAAACAAGATATAAATAGGATAAATTGGAGATAATAAGTAAAAGTAGTAGCATTAATGGGAATGAGGAAAAGGGGACTTTAGCTGGAACTTGAAAGAAGCAAGAATGCCAGAAGGTGGAAATTAATAACAAGAGAATTCTAGGCACAGAGGTCAGTTATTAAAAATGCCCAGAGTCAGGAGTTAGAGCATCATGTGGAAGACAAAACGAGGCAATTGCCAAAGGATCACAGAGTATGTGTAGAGGAGGAAGCTTTAAGAAGATGGAAAGGTAGGAAGGGGACAATTTATGAAAGGCTTTAAAAAAACAATGACAAATAAAGAATTTTATATATGATCCTAGATGTAATAGATATCCACTGAAGTTTACTTAATGAAGGAGAGGCAATATGGTCAGATTTGCATTTCAGAAAAATATTTGCCAGAAGAATGGAGTATGGATTTGAGTGGGGAAAGACTTGCAGCAGATAGATAAACCATCAGATTTCTACAATAGTTCAGATTCAAGGTTATGAACTGTATCAGTGTGGTGTCAAAGAAGAGGCAGGGATATATATGAGAGATGATACAAAAATTGGAGACAATAGTTCTCAAATGATCAGGTATGGTGGGTAAGAGAGAGTGAGGAGCTGTGAATGACCTATAGGTTGCAAGCCTGGGTGACTAGATTAATGGTGGAACCCTTGACAGTGAATACTTAAGATAGGAAGAGGAGAGGGTTTGTGAGATAAAATAATGAGTTTGGTGTTAGATATGTTGAGTTTATGAGTCTCTGAAACTATAGCATAACAGAAATGTTGTAAAGACAATCAACTGAAAGAATTAGTAACTCTGATCAATACAATGATACAGCACAGTTCCAAAGGACTCATAACAAAAAATGCTATCTAATTCCAGATACAGAACTGTTGGATTTAGAGTGCAGATTGAAGCATATTTTTCCTCTTTCTTTTTATGTTTTTTTCTGAACATGGCTAATATCAAAATATGTTTTACATGACTTTATATTTATAATGGCTACTATATTTCTTGCTTCTCAATGGGTGAGAGAGGGAGGGAGAGAAAAAATTTGAAACTGAAAATATGATTTAAAGAGTCTATGGGAAATTCAATCCAAGATGCCTAATATACAGTTGGAGATGAGAGAGTGATGGTTGTCAGGGGGCACATTAGAGATGGACAAATATATCTGAGAGTCATCTGTGTAGAAATAATTATTGAAACAATGGGAAATCAGAACATCAAGTGAAATGGACTAGAGAGAGAAAAGAAGAGGGCTAAAGACAAAGCATTAGAGAATGGTCAAAGTTAGTAGGCATAGTGTACATGAAGATCCTGCAATGGAGACAGGAGAGTGGTCAGACAGATGGAAAGGAAATAAAGAGAGAGAGCAAAGTCACCAAAGTCTAGAGAGAAGATACTGTCAAAGAGAAGAGGGTGATTGATAGTGTCAAAGACAAGACAAACTAGGATTAAGAAAAGACCATTAGATCTGGCAATTAAGAGATCATTAATAACTTTGGAAAGAGCAGTTTCATTTGGAGGTCAGAAGTCATAATGCAGAGTTAAGAAGAGAAGAAGAAGAAAGGAAATGGTGGTAAGCTTCTTGGAGACTTTAACCACAATATGGGGGAGAAATAAAGGACGATAACTAAAAGGGATGGATGGATAAAGTGAAGGTTTGAGGATGGGGGAGACACAGGCATATTGAAAGGAAGGAGGAAAGCAAGCTGACGGATTAATTGAAGATTAGTAGGAAAGTAGGGATGAGTGAAGGGAGGAGACAGTGTGGAAATGGGATCATTTGTGCAAGTATAGAAGTTTGCCTTGGGAAGAAAAATAGCCACTACATCATGTGAGACAGAGATGAAGGAGCTAGTATTAGAAAGTATCTGATTGATAAGAGGGGAGGAGGAGAGAAGAGGGAGCATTCTGTAAATTGCCTCAATCTTTTCAGTGAAATATAAGGAAATATTCTTAGGTGGGAATTTGGGTGGGAGGAAAATTTAAGGAAAGATTAAAAGGTTCAGAAAAACATCAATGATAATGAGTTAATTAGAAGCGTGTAAAAGGCTTACCTTTCCACACTGAAAATCCAGAAGAGATTTTGTAACATAAAACTGTAGCAGAAATCAGCAAGGTTTTGTGATTTTTTCTTCTCTAGTTTTATCCAATACTCTAAGAGTCATGACCCAAAAGGGTGAAACTAGAAAAATAGATCATAGATAGGTACCTTTTGGGTCAATGCAAAGAAAAACTTCCTAACATTTAGAGTTATGGAAAAGTGGAAAAATCATCTTTGGGATAGAATGGGTCCTCCTTGCCTGGAGCTCTTCAAGCAGAATTTGGAAATTCAAGCAGAATTAAATAACTATTTACTGGGCATTGGGCATGTCTTGGAAAAATGATTCCTATACTGACTTGGATTGGAATAGTCAAGACTTAATAGTTCCTGCCAACTCCAAAATTCTATAATTCTGTGAATTCCACTCAGACTGAGAAGCATCTTTTAAAAAGGTTATTTCCAATTTCCAATTTCAACAAAAGAAAAATTCTCATGAGAGAACAGTAGCAACTTCAGTATTCAGCATTCTTAATAGTACATAAACAATTTCAACAACTATAAAACAGCAAAAAACATAAATGACTCTCTAAGTGCCCAATGTTCTGTGCCCATGACATCATACAAACTATCTGCCAGCTTTCTCTGCAGTGCAGAAATAAATATTTCACTACAGATGGTAATTTGTAGTCTTTCCAGATGGCAATTCAATCACTTACAACACTTTCCCTTCAATTTATAAATGAGCCAAGCAGAGTTTAGTGGGCAGCAGGTATCTTGATCACCAAGCCAGCCTCCCCACTCTTCCCACCCCACTGATCAGTTTTGTTTCACTGATGAAAAGAAATGAAAACAGAAATGTATTATTGCTCCTAGCCAAAAGATATCACAAAATGGTGGGTCGGGCATGGCAAAGGGAGAAGAACATAGCAGCACAGCTTTTACGGACCATCTAGAACAAACTCCCCCTTTAAATGAAGAAACTGAGAACTCAGCAAGTGGAAATAACTTGCCAAAGGTTGTACATACTTGCTATATTTGGGTTTTAGCACCGTTTCTAGTATGAATCACTCACAACTGTAAGGAGATAACAGACATTGTTCTCATAGGATCAATGAGATTTTAAAAGGTTTCTCATGGTGCCTAACACATAGTAGGCACTTAGTAAATGCTTGTTGCCTTTCTCCTCATGTAGGACCTGTCATTAGCTATTATAATAGCCTATTTTCTGTTTGCTTCCAGGCTTCCCATTCTTCAGTTGATCCTCCACAGCGTTGACAAAATAATCCTCCAAAACTGTGTCTGAACCTGTCACTCTTCTACTTAAGAATTTTTATTTTTTTAATTGTCATTAGTATAAAATAGAAACTTTTCAACCTAGTGATTAAAACCCTGCAAAATCTGACTCCAGGCTACTTTTGAAAAGGAAATTTAAAAAAAAAATTTTTTTATAAATTTGTATTATTTAGTGCTCAGGGCCATTCCTCCACAACTTTTGATCAACTAAAAGCCTGTCTTCTCACCTGACCAAAACCTATCTCAAGGGATGTGAAAATTTATTTAAGTTCTTAAATATTCCTTAGATAAGAAGTCAGAAGAAGAATATCAACTATCCCTGACTCTTTGGCAACAAGTAAATCTTTGCTCTCAATCAGCCTATTGTGAACTCCCTAAATATAGTTTATTCTGTAATCTGGTTGGCTGACCTACTGAATCTGTTTAACTAAATTTGCTTATGTATGAGATCATGACTCTATTTAATTAAGATTGTTCAAGTTTTATGACATTGAAGGAAGCATAGGATCTGTCTTTTCTTTTAGCTTCTTTGGCCTAAGAGGAATGGACAATTTTGCAACATATTAAAAAAACTATTTCTCTGTTGCTCTTCTGTAATTTGTCTATAAAAGGCCTTGTTAGAATCCTAATATCTGTTTAGCTTTTCATTTTGTCTGAGATATGAGCCTATGCTTAAGCATAATAATAAAACCCAAGATTTTCTTTACCTCTACAGTTTCTGCATTTGAGTAGATAAATTAGGGCAGCAATTACCTACCATGTGAATTCAGAAACAATATTTCTCCCAACACTTTCCAGACTGACTTCACATTAACATTTCTTCTACATTCTAGCTAAGCTTAACATTCTCTCTCCCATCTCCATGATGTTGTACAAGTTGAGCTTCCTGGAATTTCCTACTTCCTTCAAAGGATTATTTAGGCACCTTCTCTGAAGTGAAACTTTACCTGAACTAAGCCCCACCCTTTGCTAACAGGTCTCTTTCGAAATTACCTGGTATTTGCTTATCTGCTTAGATTTTGCAACATCCCAGAAAAAAAGCAAACTTCTTCAAGACAGGAAATGTTTTAAGTTGTTTCTTTACTTTGTATATATGTCAAGTGTTGAACACAATTTATTAAGTTCTTTTAAAATGCTTGAAGAATTGAATTCTGTTGACTTTCATTGAGAAAAGTAAACATTAACATTTATTAAAGCTTTCATTATGTATGGTACAAACATCAGTATAGATTTAAAGCTGGAAAGGATCTTATATGTTGTCCAGTATAATTCATTTTACAGATGAGGAAACTGAGGCCCAGAGAGGTTAAGTGATTTGCCTGTGTTCAAAGAGTTAGAAAGCAGCAAAGCCAGGATTTGAACTCTGTAAATTATATACATATATATATATACATATATATATATATACACACACACATATATATACACACACATATATACATATATACACACATATATACATATATGTACATATATGTATGTATGTGTGTGTATATATGTATGTATATGGATATATCTATGTTATACACAGACACCCATGCATATGTAAGTATAATCACATATAGCACATACATATTTGTGTTTGTACAAAATAATATTTGAATGAAAGAACATGCAGTTCTCAGAGTATACTAGGTTTCTGACATTCTCAAGAATTATGGGTGGGACCCTCATATGTATATTCAATCAGTTCGTATGGTCCCTAAAGGCAAAGATTAGATTTCTTATTTCTTTATGTTTCCCTTAATGCCTTAGTACAGGGCTTAGTGTTTCTATTGAGAAATCCAGAGAAAGGTAGACAGTCATGAGCAAGGTCTTTGTTGTTTGCCTGGCAATATGATATAGCCTTACTGGGAATTTTTGTGATTGATTAGTAATTGAGTAAGTGGGAGAACACAGTGGGGGAAAGAAAGAGTCTGATGCCTAGTTTGCCAGAGTAATCATGGTTTGGGGTTTGTGATGGGATATAGTGAGAGGTGGAAGGGGAGGGGGGGCAGCTAGGTGGCACAGTGGATAGAGCACTGGGCCTGGAATCAGGAAGACATCTTCCTGAGTTCACATCTGGCCTCAGACACTTACTACCTGTATGACCCTGCCACTTAACCTGTTTGCCTCAGTTTCCTCATCTGTAAAATGAGCCAGAGAAGAAAATGACAAACGACTCCAGTATCTTGGCCAAGAAAATTCCAAATGGAGTCACGAAGAGTGTGATAAGACTGAAATGACTGAACAACAACAACAATATTGAGAAGCTATGTGGCATAGTCCATAGTATTTTAGAAATAAAAGGCAGGAAGTCTTGGGTTTGAGAATTCCACCTCAAATACTTACTGGCTAAAAGACCTTAGACACATCAATCTTGATGTCAATTTCCTCATGTCAAAACTCAAGATAATAATATCAATGCTTTCATCCAATTGTTATGAAGACCAAATGAAGATAGATCGATATAGACATATCTATATCTATCTATCTAAATCTCCTAAGGGATCTATAGATCTCTCTCTCTCTCTCTCTCTCTCTCTCTCTCTCTCTCTCTCCATAAATGTGTATGTATACATATACATATACCTATACATACATACATATATCTATATATACAACACACACACACATGTACCTATATATACATACATATATGTGTGTGTATATATATATATACATACAATGTTTTTCAAAACTTAAATTGCTATATAGATATGAACTATTAGTGTACTAAAAGCAGGGAGATGTGGCATGGATGGAAAGGACATTGAATGTAGAAGCAGAGGACCTGGGTTCAAATACTACTTCTGATACTTATTACCAGCATGGCATTGGGTAAATCATAACTTGTCTTGGCTTCAGTTTTCTCTCCAGTAAAATGAGTCAGTTGGAGTACATGGTCTCTGAAGTTCATTCTAACCCTAAACATATAATCCTATGAATGAAAATTGAGTGTGCATAGGATTGACATATGTTAGGTTTCAGTGGTTGAGTTGATACTAGAGGAATGATTATTTAATGAAACCATGTAGCAGGTAAGAAAGTATTACTTGTTTTGAACAAGTATATCTTTATGAGGATTGTTTCGATGTAGATCTCTGTGCTATTTGAGGATGAGAAGGTTTAGGCCATCCACTGGGTGTACTCGCCTACCAACATGTGGGTTCACTGATGGAGTAAGCTGAAATGTGTAGATGAGTGGGTATTAGAGTGAGATATCTGAAAAATAGGTTTGTGCTCTGACACTCCTACTGATGTTCTGTAGCCTGACACTGAGTGTGTGCTCAATTCCAGAGTCCTCTCATGAGAAATCTCCAGCTTGTGAAAGCAACTTCCTTCCCGCGACAACTCCAGCTATATTTTAATCAATTAATTAACGAGCATTTATGCAGCGTCTATTGTTGTTGTTGTTCATTCTTTTCAGTTGTGTCCAGCTCTCCATGATCACATTTGAGATTTTCTTAGCAAAAGTACTAGAGTGGTTTGCCATTTCCTTTTCCAGCTCATTTTATAGATGAGGAAATTGAAGCAAATAGGGTTAAGTGATTTGCCCTGGTTCACACAGCTAGTAAGTTTCTGAGGCCAGATTTGAACTCAGGAAGATGAGTCTTCTTGACTCCAGACCAAGCACTATATCCACTGTATCACCTAGCTGCTGCCAGTGTCTATTATGTTTCAGTAATATCCTGTCATACCCTTCCTTAGGATCACAGATTTTAAGTGATAAAGGACCAGAGTCATCTGGTCCAACTCATCCATTTTTCAGAAGAGGAAATCAAGCTTTGAGGATGTAAAATATGTAAAGAGTCAGACACATAGTCAGTGGCTTCTAACACTCTCTAAAGAACATGCTGAATTTGATGTTCCAGGAGATCACAAACTCAACATTTTCAAAACCACATTTACTCTATTTCTACCACAACTCATTCCTTCTGAAATTTCCTTAAGTTTACAACTCCATCCTCTTCCCCACCATTTATGTTAATAGCAGCAACATTTTCATGTTTAAATACTTGTATCATCTTTGGTTCATCCTTCTCTTTCCCCATAAAGTTCATTGGCAAGTCTTATAAACTTACCTCCACTTTATCTTCAGAATATGTCTCCTCTCTGTGCTCTCTGATGTTGACATCACCTCCTCCTCCCTTGAAGGCCCCTATTACCATTGGTGGCATTAGCTTCCTAAGATATTTTCCTTCCTTTTCCATTTCTATTTTTGTTATTTCTTTGCTCAAAATATAAAGAAAATAAAGAAAGACTATAAGGAAATGAAAACCTACATCATATAGAAACATTGCATATTTCTCAAAAAATCAATGCTAAGGATAGATAGAGACAGGGATAGGGATAAGGATAGGGATGAGAATAAAGATTAAGACTGTGAATTCATTAACATGGGGAATTTCCAGTTGAGGAAAGTGTCTCTACCACTGTAGGTTAACACCTTCTCTGTCATTAGTAGTCCTAGAAGGTAGCTTAAAACATAGAGTAGCTAGTGCTGGAAGGACCAGAATGTAAATATGACTTAAAGGAAACTGGTACATAGTCTTAATCTATAAATAAAATAGAGATAGTAGGATGAATTTTGTAAGTATCTTTCTGCATCAATTGACACATCTGAACCTTCCTAATAATTTGCCAAGGCTCACAAAATCAGTATTGTCAGAGATGGGACAAGAGGTCAATAACAGAAGAAAAGTTCCTTCCCAAAAATTCCAAAAAGAAGAAAAGAAATATATGAGGCATCCATAAAAATATGGGAAGACAGAATAAAGACATCAAAACCAGAACAATATGATCATATCAAATGAAATGACAAATTCTGATTCTGGATGCTTAATTGCTCAATCAATAAAGATTTTTTGGTGCCTCCTTATGTCAGGCACTGAGCTAGGCACTGGGAATAAAAAGAGAAAAGTGAGATAGTTGTTGCCCTAAATGGGTTTATATTTTACTGATTTTTAAAACGTACATCTTTTCTGTTAAGAAATGGTGAACCATATGTGTTAAATGTTACATATCCTATTAGTGGAAAGTATAATTTCAGGAATTTTTAGCATGTGTGTGTATGTGTGATTCTGTTTAAGGGAATTTGGGGGATCTTATTGAGAAGTGACTATGAAAAGCAGTGTATCATGGTTTGGTTTTGTCTTTTTTTTTTGACAGATGATACTCAATTTTACATATATAATTATTTCTATCCTCTCAGATTCATGTCTTTTGCAAGAAAAAACGACATTAAAATTTACTTCAGTTAGTGAGAATCATATATTGATAGGAATTAATTGCAAAAAATAAAAATAAAAATCTAGAAGGTTTGACCTCTGGGAATTTAAAAAAATGATTAAAGGAACTCAGGCCATGCTGAAAATGACTGCATGATAATTATGTCCAAGAACTAAAGAATCTTATGTCTTAAGAAGATGACAGCCAAGCTGCACCATTTTTTTTCAATAGCAGGCATATTCTCCAAAAATGAAGTCAAGAATGTTTTGAAGGCCCAAATCTCTTTTAGGCCACAAGCATGCCATTTATTGGATGGTTATATAACTTTATTCAATGGTGCCTTGCAATATGAAGAGTTAACCAGCTTGAAAAATTCCTAATTTACTCTTCGGGAGTAGTTTATGCTCAATTGGTTAAGACAGGGGTTGGCAACTGCTGATAGAAACACCTCTAATTGCACAGATGAAAATTCTGAGTGACATAGTGCCAAAAGGGGGGATGGGAGAGAGAGAGAGGAATCATTAAAATTTATTCCTGGCACGCCAAACCTTAATTAGACTAGAATGAATACATGAAGCCTTGGCATGCCACTTCTGAAAGGTTGCCAACCCCTAGGTTAGAGTATGATCTTAATGAAGCCATAGTTGTGGCTTTCCCATCCTTGTAAGTCTTTGTTCTCTTCTGTGACCACAAGATGCATCCTTAACCTAAAAGAGTTAACCCTTGTCACGTGGCTTAGCATCTGGCTGATCAATATATGCTATGAGCAAAAGGGAGAAAAGAACAAAGTAGGAAGAGAGGAGTCACTGCAAATCTCTTTCTACTCTCATTAACACACATAATTCATAGCACATGCACTACTAGTGATAAATCATTAGTGAAATTTTATCATTACTGTAACTTTTAGAAAACTGTTTCACTACAAATAAGACTTAGAAACAGATATTAGAGGACATCACATATGAAAGGTCTTATAGAAAGAAATAACAATTAGGAAACACAAGTTCTCTGGAATTTTTTAAGACTAAGTGTTGATTTACCTACACCCCCATCCCACTCCCTAAAAATAACTACTATGAACATAACACCTTCAGAAAATTTACAGAAAGGAAAAGAAAAGGAAAAGAGGGCATAGATAAGTTGTGTTCTGACCAACTGAGAAACTCTCATTGATGCAATCAGAAGAACTTAAAAAGTAGTGAGGTATCTAGAAAGATTGAATGGGATGTTAATTGACACGTAGTATTATCATGGCTTTTTGAAAGTGCTATTTTTTTTTCAAACACTTACTTTACATAAAAAAAGTTGTCATTGTATTCATGGATGCTATTGAATATTACATTACTATGACTATTATTTGAGAAAATAGATGTTCTTTCTGTGCCTAATTATGTTGAAATATTATATTACAGTAAATGCCTACTGCTTGTGATTTCAGAGATGGCATATATCACAACAGTACTTTACCTAGGGTGATTATTTTCATAAATAAGTCTGCCAAGTGGGATTGTTACAGATCTCTGATTTAGGAGTCTGAAAACCTTTCCACAATAGCAATTCACATATAGCATGTATATTAAGTCAAAGGAGCACAAATCCTCTACCAAATGATTCTCATTTACACATTCATCAGCTCCTGCTTTGATTTTGATTCTTTTCTCTATAGCTCTACTGATCCTTAGCTTGTCAAATAACTGAATCCCAGATTTCCTTTGATATGAAGTCTTAGCATGAATATATCAGCTTTATTGTTCATGCATCACTGACTCCCAATTCATGTTGATGCTATGGAAAAAAATCACATATCCTTGTTGCAAAATTCTCTACAGTTTCTCTCCAGTCTTGCAGAGCACCCCACTCTTATTTCACAGACCCTATTCTCTCATGCCATTGACATTTCTTGCTGTCTGGCCACAGAACCTGGTCATAAGAGGAGCCTGTGACATCTGTGAGAGGCTTTGTTAATATTTTCAACCCATCAACCTTCCTCAGCAGTTCAAATAGAGAAAATACCATTTTAGATTAAATTCCAGTTGGTTTCTCTGCTCACCTTGGGATTTGTTAGGATTTAGAAATAAGCTTTGTACTCTGGAAGTATACTGGAAATAGCATTTGAAGAGAGCTTTATAAAATGGGGCAAAAGAAGGCATTAATACTTTTGGAGATGAGTGAAAATTTATTTCAGTCTTACCTTAAGAACAAATCATCTATTTTAGCTAAAATATAAGATTTAGTCAAGAATACACACTGACAATAATATAATCGGTTTATCTATTTTAACTAATGTTTTATTGGTTTAATAAATAAAGTTTTTATAATTTATTCTTTTAAATTTATATTTCTTTTATGATCATAGTGGCTGGAAGGGGTCAACTAGCCCAGCCCCTTCCTTTCCATCTCATAGATGAGAAAACTGAAAAAGAAAGTGACTTGCCCAAGGTCACACTATCACTTAAAATAAATGTTGATAGAAGTATACTAATAACTTTCCTTCCATTTATAATGATAAAATAATCTTCTAGGTATTCAAGAAATATGTGTTAATTTGTATCGAATAGCACTTCTGTCCTCACACATAAAAAGAATGTGTCTGGCATATTGAGATTGCATCTTTTTTTTACACCAAGTAATATAACAATCATGAGGGACAACATGGATAAAGGGCCACAGTTAGAGGCAAAAAGACCTAGTATCTCATTCCACATCTGACTATAGGCAAGTCTTTTATCCTCTCAGGGGCCTAGTCCACTCTTTAAAACTCAGATGAGTCTCCCATTTATTTCATTAGAGTGAGCTGGCACAGCTGGTATTTCCCACATAAATAAAATAATGAAACCATATTGTCACTCTACCCCTCCAAGAACAAAGGCAAAGAATGAGAGACAGACAAACAGAGATAGAGAGATATTTTACTGTGCAGATATGAAGATATGAGATTCAGAATTTACGAAAATATTTGGGTGCCCTACACTGTGCATAAATAAAAACAGCAAAAATTTTCAGACTGACATATAGAACTAAGAATGAGTTGGCTTTTTGTTTTTAATTCATATAAAGCAAACACCTTCCTTAGGTAACAAGGAAATAATTATTCAGTTTTAAAATGACCATTTCCCCAATCCAATGTAATTAACTGAAAATATAAAAAGAAAACTTGACAAATCTTTCCTAGTGGGCTTCTTCTAGTATAGTGAGCACAGAGTTAAGAGTAAACAGGGACCATTATAACAAGATCCTGGAAGTAGAACTAAAGAGCTGGAAAGAACCTTAAGAGGGTATTTGATTCTACGCCTTCATCTTACAGATGATGAAACTTGAGGCTCAATGACTTGCCCAAGACCACACAAGCACTGAGGTGGAATTTAAACACAGTTCTTCCTGATTTTTTTCAGCACTGTATCTACCTTACCAAGATGAGCAATGATAATCAAACTTTCTGATCAATAAAATACTAGATCAATGGGAGATTTATTGTTTTTATCATTATATTAAAATAATCTTACTTTAAGAGATCCCATGGAGATGCCTACATATGTCAGTAAACAGATACATGACAGAAAGCTGATAATGCATTAAAATTATTGTGATAATTATTAAATATCACATTGATAGAGAAAAAAATGGTTTGCTTGTAATTATTTGCTTGGAAAGTATTTAAAATGCCCCAACTCATATCCTTATCTTATCACACATATTCAAGCTAACACTTCGGGAGGGAAAATGTTTGGGGCAGTGCAATTTAAGACCTTACATTTCTATTGAATTGTATACAACATTTTAATGGAGGAAATCCATCAACAGTGAACTCCTTGGCTCTGCAAATACCCAAGATAACACTATTTTAGACTTGGCTACATGTTAGCCCTTGCAAAGATTAATGAGATATCATTTGTATTGGTTTTAATTGTTCAAAAGAGAAAGTGACATTGAATATATGTGTGTTTTTTTCTTTAGCTTCTTACGTGCATTCTGAAGTATATTGATGATGTTTCAGTTCCTAAAGTACAAAATCTTTATAAAAATCCAGCTCCCCTCCCCACTTTTCAAAGGACTTTCTACTATTCTATTTCAAGGATGCTAGGCTGCTAAAGGGAAGAATTATTAAACATATCTCAATAGGGAAAATGCAAAAATCTATATGAAGGAAATTGAATATCAATAGATCTCAAAATATTATACCATAATAAGGAAAATGAAAGATTCTAATTTTCCTCTGCCAGTATCTTGCTAAATCACATCCTGGTAGTCAATAAGAGGATAAAGCCAGGGCCACCTCGCAGCCCCAATTCCTGTCAATTCAAAGCAAACTTTGTGTTTGTGCAGGTAACATCATCCATGAAATAGCAGGGAACAATACAGTAGTGTATCACTAAATGCCAGCAGTAAGATTACATGAAAATTGCAGACTGAACGGGTAAGGGTTAAGGGGATGCCATTCCCTTATGATTAAGACTTCAAACTTGACTCAATTTCTCTCAAGTTGCTTTACAAAGGGTGTAAGGGAGAGTAGTGGTTTTCCTTCAACTTTCAACTGAAAGCTGCCTAAGTTGAAGATGAATCAATACATAGAAGAATCTGTCATTATCATCTCCAATAATATCTCCCCACACTGGCCTCAGCTTATTCTGTGGTTGGATATGATCACCTCATATGTTATCTCCTAGAAGGAATTCTTTCCACACATGCCCTGGTCCAGGAGCTAAAAGTAATTGCTGGACAGTTGAAGTGCTCCCACTATAAAATGCAAATTGATTTCACCTTGGAACAAAGCATAGACAGGAACTCCCAGCAGGGTTATATTTTATTCCCACTAGTTTTCTGAGGCACTATAATCAAATGTCTAAAGCAGAGACTAAAGTAAAGGAATAATATTATTAGGCAAAAACATTAGTGAGAAGGAGGAATGTTTACAGAGTATGGTAGATTTCCAAATAATAAGCAGTCCAAACTTTTGTGCAAATAGCCTATTAGGAAAAGGCAATGGGTTTCGATTTACCAGAATGATACATTTCTCCTGTAATTCCAAATTGTTTATTAATAATTTTATTATATATTTGTCATATGTTATATGTAATTGTTATAAATAATAATTAATTATCAATAATAAATAATTATTTATTAATGTATGCAAATTATTTTAAATTTATTAATAAGAATGTTCTTTATTATGGGCCAGGGCTCACAGGATCACAGATTGGAAGCTAGAAGAGTGATTAATCAGCATTTATTTCAGTGTGCTCTCTCACTAAGTAGGTGAGGAAATATTCATATAAAGCGACAAATTCAGATTCCGATTCAAAATCCTCTGTCTCCAATGTTCTCTTTCCCAAGTAACTGGAACTGTAACTTTGAGGAGCAAAGCACCAAAGTAGAGACAATCCCCAGATTCCTCCCCAAGGCATAGACCTGACTGGTGAGAACTGCATCAGATCTGATTCTCCATGTTCTCAACTTCTAAACTCCATGTGCTCATTTGTATTTGTAAATAAACCTATCCAGTCTTTGTAAATAAACCCCTGTTTGCAAAATAAATTGGTAAGAGTATTCCAGAAGGTGTCAAATAAGACATTTTCTAGCATATATGGGGATGGGGGATAATGAAACAGAGAAATGCAAAATACTCCAAAGCAATAGAGTCAAGCTCAAACAGAAACAGGGTCATTAAAACTGTGAGTCAATCAACAAGTCAGTCAACAAACATTTATTGTGTTTACTTTGTGCCAGGTACTGCCTCCATCATCTGAGTTATAGCTCTTGCCTACTCTTGGCTTCAAGAAAGCTTGTTCAGAAATCAAAAAATACATAGTTCTCATCTTTCAAGTTTGGAATGAGGGTCCCATCCCTAGTCATCATCTGATGGTCTCTTTTCTCCTAGGTGTTACTCCTCCTAACCACATCAGAAACTCCCATGAGTCTAGAGACTCAACAGATTCACCCCCTTTACCCACCTCCTCATTTTCATTTAGGGTCCATAAGGTCAATCAGATAGGCTTATTATAATTATCCTGGATATTTCCATAGCATTCAAGGTAAAAGGATCATTACTATATATTCAGGAGAAAAATCTGAAAATTCCTTACTCCTTTTCCATTATCTTTTCATTAAACAAAACTAAAAATATTGGAATCTACTCATTTTCAATATTTCTACTTAAATTATATACATATATACATATGCATATATATGTATATATACATATACATACATATTTACATATTTACATATTAACACACATATATATATCTATATATATAGATATATATAGATATATATATATTACTACTGCCACCAAAAAGATTCCCCAGATACAAGTATATTAGAAAACGCAGAACTTACAAATGGTCATCTTTCACTACACTGACTTATTAAAAAATATATAAAGAAAGAATTCAATTTCCAACTATTCATATGGTGATAAGTTTAATGCCCTTTTGATAGCATCCATAAAAATCAATTAAATTCATTTGACCACTAATTGGATATGCCTATGGTAAGTCCTCAAGGACAAGTACATAGTAAATTACCTTAGTAAAGAGAGAACTCTGCAAGAAATGAAAAGCATTTCTGGTAAGGTAACCTGAGCCCATGAACACCAAGGAAACCAACTTTTGCCATGATCCTTTGCCTTGGCCTAAAGAAGACCAGTCAAAGCTGGCTCTCTTTTTTTGTGATCTTCCTTGGTCTCCGTCACTACTTCCAGTCAGAATTAACTCTTTCCTTCCTGGAGTTCTCATAGGTAATTATTTTGTGACTTTCTCATACATAGATCTCTCAAATATCAAAATGCATTAGCAAGATTTTTAAAAATATATGTTTAAAAGGAAGGCTCACTTGGCAGGAGAGAGAAGAGGAGTATATTTGGAAATGAATGTTATATAAAAATAAAAAGTCTCAGTAAAACTTGAAGGGAAAAAATAGAAAAAATATGTGTTTAAAAGAACACGTGTGGACATACGGTAAGAGGGAGACATAGTTAAAAGACCATAGTCTCAATATGCTCAGGGTTTAAAAAGAAAATTAGGAAGCTTCCTACCTTTAGTACATTTGGTAGAGCCCCTCTAGTTAACTGATGGGAGGACGTGGACAAAAATACTTGTTGGTTGATATTAAAATATAAAGTATATATAAATATGTGTGTGTGTGCATGTATATATATGTATATGTATGTGTATATGTATATGCATATGCCTAGCTTATTTCCCTACAACATCCTTAAAGAAGGAGCCCAGTTGTCTTTGTCTTTTCATGCTACTCCATCAACTAACCTAGTGCCTTATCTCTACTATATGCTAAAAAAATTTAGTTAGATACCAAATTCATTTATATTCACGTTAACTTTTTATAATGAAATCACTTTAAGAACAATTGCATATATCCAAAATGTAGTCATTATATACTTAAATCAAGAGAAACAAAATATTGTAAAAGCATGAACCCAATTCACTTATTTAAGTAGTTGTTGAATGCTTCCTGTATACAGGGGATGATACAAATCCAAAAGACATAGATCTTAAGTTCCTGGCCCTTGGGAACTTTACATTCAGATTGGAGAAACAAGGCATATGGCCACAAAACAACTCTAGTAGAGGTGCAGGGCAGCATATAAGGGAGGGTTTAGAATACATGATAAGAACTAAGTCCATAAGTTCTGGGGTAGGGCAAAGTGAAAGAAAGATCATGATGTCAGAATTATTCATACTCATTAAAAACTCTGTGGAAGATTTCGGTAGGGTGGACAGTGGAATCCATCATGCACGCTGCTAAAGCACTTAACTGCAGGGCAATAATGGTGATTCACATCAGAGTAACTTCCAGCTGACAAATTAACATTTCCCTGCCCCTTTACAATTTCCAAATGGCATCTTAATATAAGAGCAGTAATAACTTGGATCTGGCTAAGGTCAGAAACATGAAAGTGGTTCTGCAAATGCAAGCTGTCCATCCAACAAGTCAATTGATATCAAGAGCTATATCCTCTCTGTCTACCAATACAACAATGAGGATGAGGCTAAATTAGTTCTTTTGGGTCAGTAATGGACTTCTTAATGAATTGCCTTCACTACCTCAGGGAAATAAAACAGAAAAGAAAGGGATCAATGCAGCATCCAAAAGGATATATTTCTACCAAGAGAGTTGGATTATGTTCTGGAATTATATGGATCCCAGTTTTGTGAAACTCATTTGGAAAGGAGGATTTTAAAAGGGTAAACCTTTGCCTATTTTTTTTTCATTCATTCAACTCCACATTTATTAAGTGCCTATTATGAGTTTAGCACTGGGCCACATGCTTTGTTCTGGACCTGCACATTCTGAAACTGTGCCTATGGTTCAGAACAGGGGTGGGGAACCTGCAGCCTCAAGGCCCTATGTGACCCCCTAGGTCCTCAAGTGTAGCCCTTTGACTGAATCCAAACTTCACAGAACAAATCCTTGTCAGCCCATACCTAACCATTTTCTAAAAGGTCTGGACATCACAATTTTGGAATAACATTGGTAAACAAGAAAGCATATTTGTATCATTGAAGGTCTTCAAGTTGATGTGATGTAGAGATCACTTAAAATCACCAGGGATATTTAGCCTAGAGAAGGAAACTTATTTAGTCAGTCAATAAACATTTATTAAGCATTATGTGCCAGGCACTGAGCTAAGCACGGGAGATACAAAAAGAAGCAAAAGGAGCAAAAAAAAGTTCCTCTTCAAGGAGCTGATAATTGAATGGGGGAGAAAGCAAGCAAAGAAATATAGTATTTGGTTTTTTTTGTGTTTTTTTTTTTTTTAGTGAGGCAATTGGGGTTAAGCAAGCTAAGAAATAAGCAAAAAAACAAGCTATATACAAGATAAACATAAAAGAATTAAGAAAAGGTACAATTAAGAGGGGTTGGGAAAGGCTTCCTGTAGAAAGTAGGATTCTAGTTAGGACTTAAAAAAAGACAGTAGGTGGAATTGAGGAGGAGAGTGGACCAGGAGAGGAGGACAGCCAGAGAAAAAAAGCCCAGAGCTGAGGGATGGAGTATCTTGTTTGTGGAACAGACAGGAGGCTATTGTCAAGGGTCAAGGAATATGTGACGGAGTCAGGTGTAAAAAGAGAGAAAAGGTAGCAATTCTAGACAATACTAGCACCAACTACACAGGGTTGTTCAAGGCTTGAATGGGTAAAGTGCTTTGTAAATCTTGAATTGCTCCATAAATGATAAATATTATTATTACTATTTTTAAATCACACGTTCACAAGGAAATTGTAGTTATAAAAATAAATTATTGAAAAGAACTCTGAGTTAGGAATGAAAAAATGTGGGTTATTCTCCCAGATTTGCCACCAACAAGCTGAGTGACCTTGAGAAAATCAATTATACTTTTTGTGCCTCATTACAAAATGAGTATATTAGATAAAACAATCTTTAAGATCTCTTTCTTGAAACTAATTTGGCTCTGAATGTAACTCTTTTGTACAGCTTCTTAGATGTACTTTTATTCTGAATATTTTTCATATAAAATTATATTTCCTTAGAGGTACTTTCGGTAGGATTAGATCCTATCAAATAGTAATATAGACCGAGGCTGGACAAGACCCCTATCTAGCTGACTAGTATTCAGTAAGAAATGATGGGGCTATTCTAACTTGTCATTCAACTGAATCCCATTTACTTTTGGAATAATAAAAAAATCGAAATTGTCACTAATCCAAAAGGCAATAAACTGGCTAGACAGGTTTGTTTGTCAGACAATCAAAAGTAAAGATGATTCCTGACAATCTGAATTTTGCAGAGCTGCTGAAGCCTCATGGAAAAGTCTAAAAGAAATAATCCCATTGAAAAGCCATTTCGGTTCCCATAATCACATTTCTTTATCATTGTCCTTCCATAATATTATGTTAGTACAGAAGTTTATAGGAAAAGAAGGGTTCCAATTTCCAGGATGGCTATTTACGTCTTCTCTCCCTAACCCAACCCTTCCTTCCCAACCCTTCACGTTTCATTTTTTATATCAGCTTTTCCAATAAATTTTCACAGCTTAAACCATGGTGGTATCATTTGCATTATGCTCCAATGATCTACCTGAGTGTTATTTGGACAAGCACAGTTATTAACAAGTGGTACAAGTAGGTGCATCCGATTATTGCAAAAATGCTTTGGCAAGGGGAAGGGGTTGGGGTAGTTTATTCAGCCAAGAGGCTAAAATACCTGAAATTTCCATTATGCCTTAAAATTTTCACCAAGCAATTATCTCATATGTACCTCAAAACAACCAGGTGAGGTACTATAAATATCACCATCCCTATTCTAAAGTGAAGAAACAAAGCTTAAATGAAATTAAGTGACTTATTCAGACGCAAAGCTAGAAAGAATCTAAAGCAGGATTGGAAGCAAAATGTTCCTGAAGCCCATACCAGTGCTGTCTACTACTACCATTACTACTGCTACTACTACTACTACTACTACTACTACTACTACTACACATATACACACACATACACGCACACACCCACCACAAATTTTTTTGACACTAGCCTTAGCATCATAGGACTACATAGATTTAGAGTTGAAGGAACTTTAGAGGTCATCTAGTCCAACCCCTTTATTTTAAAATGAGAAAACTGAGACTCAAAGAGTTTACCTGAGTTTTCCAAGGTCACACAGGTGAGTAAGTAATAAATCCCATGCTTTGGCAGGATGCCACAATAAGCTTAGCCAGTAAACAATGGGCTAAATTGGAGGTGGTAAAAATGTGCACTATTCCTTTCATTTAATCTAACAAATATTTATTAAACATCTATTACTGCAGAAACTGCAGAAAATTACAAATCCCTTTTAGTGATTTAAAACTTTTCCAACTAACAAAGGCCAGTCTTCTTAATACCAATATTCTAATGGTGTTTTATTGATTATGAGTCATAGCAAATTACAGCCTTTGAATAATTCAAAATTAGTATCAACCAAAGTGCAATGAAGAGGTTCATGGTGGGTGTGAAAAGGCTGCAATATACAACAAAAAATTACATTAAATGAAAAACTGACTAATGAAGGACATCAGAGAAATGTTTGATTAAAAAAAAAGATTTACTAGTTAGTTAGGGAGAGCAAAAGATGACCACATAGATCTTAATTCACATTTGTGGACTTTGTTTTTTATTGTTAGCAAAGAGTACCCTCTTTTTCCACTGTATCCTTACAATGGCAGGAGAAAATAAAGAAACCTTCTCATCTAAATAGGAGGACATGAACACTATTCTCATTGTAGTAGACATCTATAGGTTCTGATCTGTATATGAGTTAAAATTCATGCTAATTATTGAGATCATAGATCCTTGACAGAATGAGGGATAGAAGGTATATTATATGTCCATAGACAAGCAAATGCACCATAATTTGAGGAATACTAATAAGTGGAGCTGACAGAGTGGATAGATTACCAGGCTAAGAACCCATCTTCCTGAGTTAAAATCTGGCTTCAGACACTTACTAGCTTGTGACCCTGCACAAGTCACTTAGCCCTGTTTGCCTCAGTATCCTCATTTGTAAAATGAGCTACGGAAGAAAATGGCAAACCACTCCAGTATCTCAGTTAAGAAAACCTCAAATGGGGTCAAGAAGAGTTGGATACATTGAAAACAACTGAACAAGAAAAATAATTGGTGGTGTTAAGGAAAGGCTTTGTGACTGAAGCAATACCTGAGATGAGTCCTGAAGAAAGATCAGGATTCTGAGAGGTAGTGATAAGAAGGATTACATTCTAGATATGCTGTGGAACAGCTTGTACAAATGTGTGGAGGCAGGAGATGAAATGTTGATTTTTTTGTGGACAGCTAGTAAGACTAATTCAATTGGACCTTGAAGAATATAAAGGAGGAAAAATATAGGATCAAGCAGAAATGGTATTTTAGATAAGTGGCTAATATTGACATAGAACTTTTCAGAGGATATTACAAATATTATTTCATTTTATCCTCACCATGAGTTGGGTACTATTATTATCCCCATTTTGCAGTTGGGAAAAATGAAACTGAGAAGCATTAAATAATTTATCCAGGGTCACACAGCTAATAAGTGACTAAGGCAAGATTTGTACTCTGTTCTTCCTGACTTCAAGGCCAACATTTTATCCACTATGCCACTCGGCTGACGTTAAGCTGAGGAGTTTGTATCCTATCCTAGAAGTAGGTGAGAACTTTCTAGAAGGGTAGTACTTCGGCATAAATGTGTCTTATTTTCACAAATGTGTATAGGATAGAGTGTAAAGAGATTAATCAGGAGGTTTTTTTTTTATAATTCTGACAAAAGCTAATAAGAGTCTGGATGAGTCATGGTAGGAAGAAGGGGACAGAGGAGACAGATCTTTCTTGTGGAGGTGAAACTGACAAGGCTGTGCAACTGATTAAATGAGAGGACTGGAGGGAAAGAGAAGAGTCCAGGATTTCTCTGAGATGAAAAACTTGAGTGACTGGAAAGACAGGGCCATTCTTCCCAAAGCAGAAGACAAGAAGTTTTCTTTTTGACTGGTGGAGACTATCATTTTTATACCTTCTAATCGCCTCCCCTGTGGTTTCTGTGGCTGAAATTCTTCACCTGCATTTCCTGTTATGCTAAGCATTGTTGGGTATTTCAAATATGTCAAACTGATGCAAGTCAACAGCTATGAGTTGAGGCATGGTACTAAAAGCTAGGGATAAAATAAAAGGAAAGAAGTACATAAAACCTTGTTCTCAGGGAGAATCCAAAGTGAAATATTTCCTGGGTATTTTTTTTTTTGCAAATTCAATTTTATAAATAAAAAGTGTATATTCTTTGCAGAATTTATTTTATATTATTCTGCCTTGAAGCAAGAATTAATTCTCTAAATGTGACTTCTAAAAGTAAACCTTGCTGTAGCGACAGAAAAGGGGTTCAGTTAAAAGAAGAGCCAACTCTTTATTCCTGAAAGAAATAGGAAGAAATACAGTTTTAAATAAGAATACTGGTCTTTGGAGTGAGTTCACCACCTAACACTATTCACTAAAATATCCCAAACATCATCCCATGCTCTGGAGTTTCACCTGTTGCCCAGTCCTATTCAAAACTTACCATTCCGTTGTCCTATAGTAAACCACCTTCTCTTCTGTACAACATGGAGTAGTAGGGAATGATTACTCAGATAAACGTTGATGGGGAGACTTAACGGGAGAAGAATGGCAAAAGCATTTATAAGTGGCTTGTAGGTGGTTGGCATGGTGCTAAGCATCTTACAAGTATTATCTCATTTGAGTATGATGATATAATACATCCTAATTTGTCAACTGCTTATTTTTTTTTACCTTTCTCAATTAAATAGAGAATTTTAGGGAGACTTTTTTTTTTAGTTTAGTGAGATTTTGTTGTTTAATTTTTATTTTCTGCTTGTTTTTTGTCTGATTTGTTTGTTTTGGTGGGAGGAATCTAGCCCTGTGATTTCAGCTGTGTAGGAAACAACTCTGAGGAAATTTCCTCCTTTGAGGAAGATCTAGAAATCATCATCTATGTTTAAGTTATTAAGTCTTAGTTAGTTGCCTGGGGTACTAACAAGTGAAAGGATTTACCCATTGTCATACAGCTAGAAAGTGGCAGACTTGAACTTGGTCCTTCCAGACTCAGTTAGTCTTTTATTCAGTAAACCACACAGTCTTTCTGCATATGGGAGTGGGGTGGGGTGAGAGGGTGGCCCCAGTTGTAACTAACATCCCAATTTCTATGAGAACACTTTGCGAATCCCCCTTAATTCTAATGCCTTCCTTCTCTTCATTATTGCTAATTTATCCTGTGTGTAACTAGTGTGTGCATCGTTGTTTGCATATTGTCTTCCTTTGTTAGACCATGTGATCTTGGAAGAAAGGGACAGTCTTTTTTTTTTTTTGCTTTTCTTTGTATCTCCAACATTTAGTCCAATGCCTAGCACATAGTAGGCATTTAACACTTGTGTATTAGCTAACTGTGCCAATTTAAATACAAGACTACTGTAATTATTATCTAGCCATAAAAACCATCTGATGCTATAATAAATAAGTACGACCCCTACTTCCTTGAGTTTCTAAGCACAGGCATTACTGCTGGTGTCCGCCCACCACTCCATGTCCTAGAACTGACTGTGTTCTAGGAATGAAGTTGAATGTACCATAATTTGAAATCAATGTGGCATGAATCATATCCCTTAAACTGTCTAAGAAGCATTTTTATAATCACATCTGCTATTCCTGATTCTTATTATAGCTCTCACAGAGGCTTTTACTCGTAACAGCTGCAACTCAAGTCTTTTCAGTTGGTAAGGAAAAAAAAAACATCGTTATCATATACAATTGACTAACTACTTAGCGTAGAGAATTAAACATTTTCTTTCCTCATAAAACAATTGTAGTTTATGACTAGTAATATAATATGTAGACTGTAAAATGATTTGCAGTGTACAGTGACTATAGAAATACAAAATGCTATTTAGAATATTTTTTTTCCAGTTCTGGCTTTAAAAAAAGAAAGAAAAATTTGCATAGTCATACGTAATACTAATAGATCCCAAAAGAGAAGTAAGCTGGAAGAGTGAGTTGGACTAAGGTGGAGCAGGAAGAAAGCAAAATGAAGAGGAATGGAGATAGGAAGTATGATCATTCTGATAATGCCTTTCTTCAAACATGTATCACATGTTGCCCTTTATGAGGAGTTGAAGGATTCAATTATAATTATTTGTGCATCCATCTTGGGAGAGATATCTCTGTGGTATAGTAGAAAAAACCCTGGATTCTGACCCACAAGACCAAGAATTCAAATCTCAACTCTGTCCTTTCTTAGGAGAATGACCTCTAGTGAGCCTCAATTTTCTCACCTTGAAAACAGAATTAATAATGTTTTCAGGATTGTAAAATGCTTTTGGTCCCTATCTCAAAGTTGTTATGAGAATCAAGTGAAGGTAGAATGCATCACAAAGCATGACAATAAAGGTATCTTATGTATCCTATTAAACTATGAATAGATGGAGTATGTTGGACTTGGAGTAGAAAGAGTACTAGAAATTGGTGTCAGAGGTCCTGGGTTCAAATTTGTTTTCTGCCACCACCTGACTTAAACAAGTTACTTAATCTCTGGGTCTCAGTTTCCTCAAATTTAAAATGAGGGTATTGTACTAGATGACCTCAAAGGTTCCCTCCATCTCTAAATTTTAGGATTCTAGGATTACAGATTTCAAGCTCGAAATCTGCCTTAGGTGAAATTCAAATCTGCCCAACCTCCTTATTTTGCACATAAGAAACAGAAGGACAGAGAGCTTAAATAATTTACTCAGGGGTGTCATAGCTGCAAAGTATCTTTAAATCAAGGTATTCTTAACTGCAAGTCCAGTGTTGTATCCATTCCACACAATGCCACAATTCAAGTAGTTGTATGACCTAAGGTCTGTTGCTCAAACTCAGATTCTCAGGTTCAACCTCTATAAAGTAAAGATGATAACTCAACACTGATATCAAAGGGCTCTTGTGAGGATCAAATAAGATAACATAGAGAAAGCATTTTACAATCCTGAAAACACCATATTAATGTATACTATTCTTATGTCCTTTGATCTGTCATGTTTTAGGGTTGTTAAAATGTAGAGAAATCCAGAGAGAAATGCAGATTCTAATGAATTTTTATTTGAAACAAGCTAATCTGGGGCTATGACAACACTTTTACTTGAATAGGCCGAATGTAAATTGCCAAACCGAGGATACTTGAATAATTATGAAGGAAAATGATAGTGTAATTTTGGGGATGGAGTAGAACAAAAAATAAATTAGAAAGTAAGGTATGTTTTGTCTTTTACTGTTTTGTTAAAAAAAAAAACTCTTAATAATGATGATAAACAGGGTTATAAATTTACAGCTGAGAATGCCCACCTTTTCATTTTACAAATAGAGCAAATGAGTCTGTGAGATAATGATTTGCCCCAATCTAACTGATTTGGGGAGTACTGCTAGAATTTGAACCTAGTTTTTCTAACATTAGATTCAATGTTCCAAAGAAACCCAGTACTCCATAATGTCTCATCTAAATTAGTCATCCATCAATTATATCAATTGTTGTTGGTTGGGGATTCCAGTTGTGTCTGACTCTTTTTGACTTCATTTGGGGTTTTCTTGCAAAGATACTGGAGTGGTTTGCCAGTCTTTTCCCCAGCTCATTACATATATAAGGAACTGAGGCAAAGTGGGTTAAGTGACTTGCCCAGGGTTACACAGCTAATAAGTGTATAAGACTAGATTTGAACTCATGAAGATGAGTTTTCCTGACTCCAACCTGCATCCATCCACTGTGCCACCTAGCTGGCCCAACTATATCAACACACTCTTTAAATGAGAAAAGGAGTGAAAGTTGTGGGATTATAGAATTACAGTAGGAAGAGAAAAGAAAGTTCATCAGCTCAAACCCCACATAGAGGCACAACCTGAGACTCAGAGAGATTAGATGATTTTCCTATAGTCACACAGAAGATAAGGTGGTGAGCAGGATTTATAATCAGGGTTTTCTGACTCTATGGCCTGAACATTATCTATTAAGCCAGTAGGGAAAACTATGGAGGTGCCAAAGTGAAAGAATTCATTAAAGTGGATGAGCTCAAAGGCTTTAACCAGTTTTCTATTTAGATACATGCAGGGTATTAGCATCCCACTAATTAGGAAGTTGTGGTGATTAGGATATAGTCAGGGTCTTTATCCTTCTTTCTACACATAAAGTAACAAACAAATTCTGTGTATGGACAAAAGGCATAGAGGTACAATTGGCAAAGCTATGAGAACACACCGCTTTCAAACATATTATAAATATGAAGTAAAAATCATTCATCTCCTAAATAAATCACCTTTTAAAAATTCTTTTAACAGATCCCCTAAGGAGTTCTACTGCCTAACATATTGTTAGATTAGTTTGAGTTATACATGTACTTAAATTGAATTAAACAAACATTTTTTTTTATGTTCCTGCTGTGTTCAAAGCACGATGCTAGGAGCTGGGGAAGAATCATAGCTTGGATTCGAAGTTACCCTCCTCCCTATGAAGCTGATAATTCTAAGACCTGCCCTCTGTTGCTTATCCCCAATTTATCCAGTCTATTGTGGTTGTTTGCCTCTTGTCCCCCCCCATTAGATTCTGCCTCGAGAGCAGGGACTGCCTTTTTTCCCCCTTTCTTTGTATTCCCAGTGCTTAGCACGGTGCCTGGCACATAGTAGGCACTTAATGTTTACTGACTAGCTGAAGAAATGACTGATAGCATAGAACTGAAAGTAATAAAACTTTTTTTTTGTTTTGTGTTGTTGTGATGTTGTTGTGATGTTGTGTTGTTGTTGTTGTTGTTGTTGTTGTTGTTGTTTAACCAGAACTTTGATTTGATTCATGTAGGGAACTCCCAGTGAACAAGTCCCTCTCTAGCCCATATCAACATGGGTCTTGTGATTTATCATCTTATAGAGGTGCCTCAGGGCACAGAGAGATTAAGTGACTTGCTCATGAAGGCCCAGATAGTCAGCAGTAGAGGAAAACTGTGAATCTAGGTTTTGATGTCTCTAAGGTGAGCTACTCCCACTCATTCTATAGGGCTTTAAAATATTTAGATGTTATAAAATATTTAGAAAGTGAAAAAGTCCATAATTCATATTTTCAGACTAATTCCAACAGGCCTTTCTCATAATAAAACTGGAAGCTTTACTCTGTACATCATTGTAAATCAACATCTTTTAGACGGAATATTTGTGTTCATATAGAAATCAATGAAACAGAAAATATTTTATGAGAACGGGATAGAACATTAAGCACAGAAGACCAGTACAAAGCTTCATTCACTGAGATAAGTCAACATAACTACATCTTCATTGGACCAGGCCTAAATCACAGCAGGGGTCATCTGGACACAAGTGACAGAACCACTTTGTTCGTCCCTTTCCTTTCCTTCTTCCTCCCCACAACTGGATCATATCCAATGCAGCACACTGAACAAACCCACTAGACCAGTAGTCAGAAAATTCTCATTAGCTAGCTATATGCCCATCAGTCTCCAGGTTTCCTCATCAATAAAATAGATGTAATATCACCTACCTATTATATGATTATTATAAGTATCAAATAATGTAGATGACATTAAATTGAAAAACAGTATAAACACTAAATAAATAGTTATCCCTTCCACATAGCAACTTTCCTCATTAAGGTTTCAATATATCTTGGGTTGGCATAAGAAATCAAATGCTAATTTTTAGGGAGTTTTGCGGAAGCCACAGAAAACACACAAAGGCTAGCAGATGACATATAAAAAGCTTAGAAAGTCATAAATGCATAAAATTTATGCATAATATTGTGTTATATCCATATATTTTATCTTTTAATACTATAATAATTCAGATTTCTTCTTTGGCAAGAAGGGAGGGCCAAAAATAATTCACAGGGATTTTCCAGATTGTGGAGGTGCCACTCTCCTAACCCCCACAACATGGAAAGGATAACTGTATATTGTTCTGATCATTGCAGAAATTTAATACTTTAAATATTTTTTATTTCCCCCAAAAATCTGGAAAATGGAATTTGGACACATTTTTAAAGGTCATAATTAGACACTGTGTGATGGAGAAAGCTACCAAAGTGATTTTCCTGAAGCACAGGAAGCAAACTCCTCTATTCTAGGAGTTTGCAAAGTGTGGTTCAAGTATCCATGAGGGTCCATGAGACTATTTTATGGGGTCTGCAAGGTCAAAACTATTTTCATAATAATCCCAATATGTTTTAATTTCTAATAGAGTAAGTATCAATAGATATAATAGATAAATAAAAGTCCTTAGAAACTAAATAATTTTGAAGAGTGTAAATTTTGAGATGTCTATCTTCTCAATGAACTGCAGTAGCTCTCTATTTGCTTCTAGGTGTAAAAATGCACTCCTCTGACATTTAAAACCCTTCAGAACCTATCTCTACCCTATCTTTCCAGCTGTATTCCACATTTCTTCCTTTCATGCATGCTAGAACACAGTCAAACTGGACTTTGTACTGTTGCTCAGACACTGCTCACTCATCCCTTACTGTTGCATTCCCTCCTCATCTCTACTTTTCAGTTTCTAGTTAGCTTCAAAGCTCAGTTCAACCACTACCTTCTACAAAAAGTCTACCCTCGATTCTTCAGCAACAATACTTTCATTTCCAAATCTTCTGTGTAGTATATATCTATATATGCATATCTTGTCTCCCCTAAAAGAATATACACCCTTTGAGGGCAGAGGGTGTTTTACCTTTTTTTTTTTCTTTTATCCCCAGCACCTGGAACTGTTTTGAGTACATGTTAGGCAGTTAACAAATGATTACAAGGTCACTGAGTGATGGATGGATTGAGAGCTGACTAAGTTTTCAATTCTACCTCCAACACATATTAGCCAGATGATTACCAGCAAATCACCAAACTCTCCTGTGAGCATCAGTTTTCTTTTCTGTGAGTTGGGAATAAAAGGTATTCTCACTATTTCAAAGCATTTTTGTGAGGAAATCACATTAAATATTAAAATTCTATGTAAATATGTGTTATCATCTTCATCATTGTTTTTCTTTCAACAAATTTGGGGAGAGGGGTGCAAGTGAGAAAACTAAACTCAGAAAGAAAATGTGCTTCGTGAATACAATCTGGTACCTATTTCTTCGAACTTAATATTTGAATTTTTCTGGTTCTTTCAACTAAATGGGGGGAAATAGAGTCACATAGACATATGCCTATATTCCTCCCTTTTAGTTACAGAAATATATATACATAATATATATATACATATACATATATACATATAAACACATACACAAGTATATATGTCTGTATCTATCTTTATATATATGCATGTACATATTTCTCCCTGTGTTTTTATATATGCATACATACATAAATTCATGTTATATATATATGAATTAACCAATATGTGTGTATACTTGTACATATACATACATGTGTGTTTGTGTATGTGCATAATGGATAGCCGTGCTATTGCCATAGCATGGTAGATTAACAAAAATATTCAATTTGGAGTCAGAGGACACGCATTTGAATCTTGGCAAAGTTACTGCACCTATGTGACCTTGGGCAATTTGCTTTGCTCTTTTAGATTTCAGTTTCTTCATTTATAAAATGAGAGGATTAAATTAAATGACTTCTAAACTCTAAAATTTCAGATTGTATGACTATGATCTTTATGTTTCTCTTTATGTTATAGAGGTTTTTATTTCTCTTCTTTCCTTTCTTCACTTATTATATCCTCTAAGACCTAAATATCACTAATGTAATTTAGATATCATTAATCCAATTAATTCATTCTTGATAAGAATATATAGCTCAAAGATATGGCATGAAGGGAACAAAGTCTCACAGATGCTAAGTACAGAGCCAGAACTGAAACCCAGGTCTTCACCTACAAATCCCAAACTCTTTCCACTATATAATATTACAATATTACTCTAACTTGCAGTAACCTTGATTCTGGATAGTTTTCATCCAATCAATTCATTCTTTCCCCCCATTATTTTACACTCTCCTTTCATCAATCAACCACTCAACTTGTGACCAAGAAATTATTATTATCATTATTTTTTAGGCAATTGGGGTTAAGTGACTTGCTCAGGGTCACACAGCTAGTAAGTGTCAAGTGTTTGGTCTGAGGCTGGATTTGAACTCAGGTCCTCCTGACTTCAGGGCCAGTGCTCTATCCACTGTGCCACCTAGCTGCCCCAACCAAGAAATTATTGAGAGCCAACTTTACATAGTTCTTTCCTTTGACTCTGTATTTCTTCCTTAAATTCATATACATTTAGCTGTTTTCCCATTTCATCTCCATTCTATATTCTCCACTATTAGAAAGGGGAAATTTAACAGTCAACAAACAGGATCATCAATATGCAAATTTTCCAATTAATTTCACATCACTGATACTTTCATACTAGACTCCAAGTAAAATGGCCACTTACTCTCCTCTCTTACTGTCCTCTGTACTTCATCTCCCCACTCCATGTCTTTATATTGGCTGTCTCCCATGCCTTGAAAAGGCTGCTTCCATACCAGTGCCTCCTAGAAATTCTTAGCTTTCTTCTAGGCTCAGTTTATGTGCTGTGACGAGGGGGAATCCTTTCTTGATTCACCTTGGCTGGTAGAGTACTGTCCCTCCTCCAAATACCTCATGGATTTTAATTGCTTTACTTGTTTTACCCTGATCTCCCCTCCCACCAGTAGAATATAAACTCTTGTAGGGAAGGGTCTATTTCTGTTTTGTTTCTTCATTATACTCAGTTTCCTGAGGGCTGTAAGGGTAAATAACTTGCCCTGGGCCACTAAGACAAGTCATAGACCACTTAACCCTATCTTCCTGGCCTCAAGACCAAGAAAGTCTCTAGCAACTATGCCCACACTGGGTATCTAAAATAATTCTCATTGAACCTCTATTACTAAAGGTAATATGCCCCTGGAAGTTCTCTATACCAATGAAATAACAGTCCAAACCCTTTCCTTATCTCTTACACTTATTTTTGCATCCCCACTGCCTATCACATTGCTTTTCCCAAAGTGTGTACTAAATAACTCTTTGGTGGGTTGGATCAGGACAAATGTCAGATCCAATTAATTTCAGCTATGATTTTATCCCATTCACATGGTCCAGTAACTGGCCATTGCTGTACTATGGGAAGAAAATGTATCATCATTGATTCTAAAAACAAGGCAGTTATATATTAAAATAAGATGCTTTATTCCTATTTATGTAACAGTCTAAGATTCTGGCTCCATACTGTTCTTCTGCCTTCAACTGAAGTCTATACATTGCTGAACCAGTATATGGCAGCATCAAAAACTAGGCTGACAAGCAGTACAGACATAGTTAGAGAATTCACAAGACTTCAAACCATACAAGTATATATCTTTTTCCTTTGTGTGATAAAATCCACATCCTGAAGATGGATTCCTACTATACATCGTTTTCTACTATAAGAATATCTTCTATAAAGTTTATGTTTTAGTATTTTATACATTTGTTTTGGGGGTCACATTCATTTTTGAATACAACCTTCACCCTTTACCTACCTAGAAAGCAATCCCTTAAAGCAAAGAATAAAAAGAGAAAAACAGTCAGCAAAACTAGTCAATATATTGATGAATAAGACTACACATGCTATCTTGGACACCCACAATCCCCTACTTTCACAAAGAAGTTAGAGACATACTGTTTAATCTTTTCTAGATAGCAGAGCTTTTAAATTTAAGGAGAGGGGACAATTTCTCATATACTGAAAAACATTTTGGTGACATCTTATACTTTGTAACTTGAAATAAATTTGACATCATTAACAACCATGCTGGTGGTTGGTCACAATTGCATTTACAATCAAATACCTCAATAGCAGGGGCATGCTTCCTATGATCTTACAATTATATATACATATATATATATATATATATTACTACTCAAAAACTCATTCTAATCCAATTAATGAAAATTAATTCAGAGATAAAGTCTTTCAAATGCAAATTCTAATGTTTCCCAAGCCCTAGAGTAGTTAGATTAGATGCAGTTAATCAAAAAAGAAAACACTTAAGATTGTTATTTACTACACCCTTCAAAAATAATAAAGGAAAATAATAAAGGAAAGGAAAATCCATGAGTAATACTCAGAATCAGTGTATACAACAGTCAAAACAATTGTAGAGCAGTATATTTTCTTGAGAAAATACTTTATTTGTATTTGTACTCTACATATAAAAAAATAAGCTTTTTGCCTTTCCCTTTGCATTATAACATTCATGCACAGAATTTAGATATGCAATCTCTTTTAAGTGCCTGATCTTGTCTACTCTTACTAACAGAACTGGGAGAAATGGAATGGCTTCACCCTGAATGGTTTTGATGGCACTAAACAAAATCAGTTAAGGATTATCTTTCAGGCCTGTGATCCATGGTGATCTCATCTGTCATCTAAGGGTGGTGCATTATTACTGCTGTAATGAGTTAAGAGTAGTGGAAATCATTATTATTCAAATTACACTTCACAGCTTTCCTGGGAGTCTCTGCATTCACATTTTCAGTATGTTAAAATGAACTTGCTGAAATCTCACCTCAAGGCAGCTAGAATGTTGGCCAAGAAATAAAACATGAATTCTTTAGCCTGTGCTTTTAGCTTGATTCTTTTCCAGTGAAAACTCAACTCTGTTAAAAGATTAAGCAAACTTGTGAATTCTATGTGAATATCTATCTATTTATGATAATAATCATAAACATAGCTTTCATTAATGCAGCATTTTGAATTTTATAAAGTGATTTAAATGTTACTTGAACCTCACAACCAATCATCATTTATTAAGTAAGTACTTACTATTTCCAAGACATTATGCTATGTGTTGAATAAGGACAGTCTTGTGAATAGTATTGTTTATTCCTATTATTATTTTACAATGAGAAAAAGGAAGTTTGGAGAGGTTAACTGACTTGCCCAGAAGCACACACCTTTAATACAAGCATCTGAGACAAGATATGAGTCCGGGATTGAAACAACTGATTCAACATCCAGGGTTGGTGGAGTGACCATTGCAAATTGGAATTGGCCTCAGCAATTAACCAAGAGTAAACCTGAGTAAACTCTTTGTGTTATGGTGGTAGTCACGTGCATGGGGGCAGGGGTGGGGGTGATTTTAACCTTTGCTCATCTTAACCTCTGTCTCATCCTTCGAAAGTTTCAATCCTTAGAATTACTCCTGTGGAGAACTTTGTACACGTAACAGAAACATTGTGTGATGATCAGCTCTGAATGACTTAGCTCTTCTCAGTAACACAATGAGCCCAGACAATTCCAAAAGGACTCATGATGGAAAATGCTATCCGTAACTAGAGAAAGAACTGATGGAGTCTGACTGCAGATCAAAGCATACTATTTTCACTTTCTTTATTTTTTTGTGTTTTTTTTCCTTTTGGTCGGTTTCTTCTTTCACAATATAACTAATATGGTAATATGGTTTACGTGATTGCACATACATAACCTATGTCAAATTGCTTACTGTCTTAGGGAGGGGGGAGGAGAGAGAGGGAGGGAAAAAATGTGGAACTCAATTTAAAAAAAAAAGAATGTTAATTATTGTCATTACAGGTAATTGGAAAAAATAGAATGCTATTTAATAATTAAAAAATACTCTTATGAGTATTAATTCAGCACCTGCTATGTGCCAGATATTTTTCTAGCTACTGAAGACAAAAGTAAAAACAAGACATGACTCCTGCCTACAGGGAGTTTGTTTTCATTTATTTATTTCGGTGAGGTAATTGGTGTTAAGTGACTTTCTCAGTCACATAGCTAGTGAGTGTTATGTGGCTGCGGCAGGATTTGAAGAGACTTCCTCCTGACTTCAGGGCCCGTGCTCTATCCACTATACCACAGAGCTGCCCCAGGGAGTTTATTTTCTACAGGGGGAATTCAACAAGTAGACAAGGAGGAAGGGTCTGCACATGTGATTTACTTAGTCTAGGGAACTCCCAAGTAAGGAAATTCCCTCCACCAATTCAGGGCAGCACCTATTCTGCAACTTATGGTCATAGAGAGGTATCTAGAGCTCTGAGCTGAGGTGACTTGCCCAGGATCTCCTAGTCAGTATGTGTTGGAGGCAAAACCTGAACTCACTTCTTCCTGGTTTTGAAGATAATTGTTTCCTCAGTTGCTTCCTTGGTTTTTAAGGACAGCTCTCTTTCCACACAAATTAATAAATATACGAACAAATAACATATAAAACACACACAACTGGGCAGTGCAGTGGATAGAACACTACACTTGGAGTCAAGAATAGCTGATTTCAAATCTATCTTCTTGCCTGACACACTTTACTTATCTGTCAAACAAGGATAATAATAGCATTTGCCTCTCAGAGTTGCTATGAGGATAAAATGAGACAGTATTTGTAAAGAACTTTGAAAAACTAAAAGTGATATATAAATATTAGTAATCATTACATAAAAAACACCACATAATTGTGGGGTAGGGGAATAGTAGATTAAGGACTGGGGACAACATGGATGCCCTCTTTGAGGAGGTGACATTTAACCTGAGCCTTTAGAGGATTTGGGGGGTCCAAGAGGCAGAAAAGACCATTTCAGGCACAAGGAAGAGACTAAGGAAAGGTATAGAGATAGAAGATAGAATGTATTATAGAGGAAACAGCAAATGTGTTAGTTTGACTGGGTTGTAGAATATATACGATATTGGAGGGGGAAGTGATGAATATTCAGTTTAAACTGTTTGGAAATGTGACTGGAGTCAGACAGTGAAGGTCTTTAAAGGAAAGACAAGGATATTATCTGCAGAATTCCCTTGATGCCATGTATATATTGTGAAGGTAGTAGGGAAGAGGGGTCATTAGCCTTATCCCATTAGTATAATAACATATGAGAGTTGATCTAATTTTACACTAATAATTTCCTTGGAAAACAATGAGAACACGGACCACAGAAGACATGGCATGACATTGATGTTTCAGCATAAGAAAAAGCCTGACAGGGAAAAGCCTGCAGTTGCCTAGGGCAACGTGAGGTAACAAGCAAACAGCAAGGTAAACTGTGAAGGTGCCGCTCTGAAGGAGCTCTAAGGAACACAGGGGAAGCAAAGATTAAGGGTACTAAGTCAAGAAAGGCAGAACTCGGAAGAGGAGGAATGTGCTTGATGAGGGACAGGGTGCTTTACATGGCCCCAAAGCAAGGCATGCTGAATGAAGGAGTAGGAAAAAAAATATTTCCACAATTTCTCCTAAGATTAGCAGAGAACAAAATAGAGGCTTGAATCTCCACTGTCTATCAGCATCTAAAATTATTTACACTGCCAGCCAGCATCCTACTGAAATGACAGTCCTGGCAGATGCTCTGCAAAAAATATTGGATTGCCGGGTTTTCACCAGCCAGGAAACCAATTCCTTTTCATTACATATATTAAAACTTTGTAGATTAACCCTGACCTGAATAGATAAAATACAGATTCCTGGTAATACCTTATAAAAAGTCAAGAGATATATATTTTTTCTTGTTTTCTGATAAAATTAGAAAGAAAATATGCCTTCATTTTCTTTGAATAAAAGGAATCAAATATCATCCCTTCCTTTTTCAATTTCACTCGTGCAATGTTGTCTCTCTTAAATGCCTCCTCCCACTTTCTAACCCATACTTTAAAATTTAGTCGACATCTCACTTCATCTAGAAAACTTTCATTATTTATATCCATCTTACTGAGCATTCTTTTCTGATTCTGATCATTCCTTTACAATATTCTTTGTCCCCAAAGGAATAACATATTCATTTCTTGACATCTGACTCCTCTTATTTCTTTGAGGGCAAAGTCTGTAATTTCTACTTCATTTGCTGTGCTTGCATCCCCTTCCCCACATTCACCAATTGCACCAATGACAGGCAGTGTGGAGGGCCCATGGACTTCTCCAGAGTTGTAAAATATACAAGGCGTTGACCAAATTCCTTATCCCCTCTTGGTTCATATTTGAATTCTGAAACCACTGGTAGACTGCAATAGCTCCAGTTCTCTATGGATGTTAGTTTAATGACTTAACGAGTCAATGGCCAAACGACTATGTTAACACTTTGTTAAAGCCATCTCTATTCTTCCCACATTGAAGCAGGATCAGAGCTCAGGTGAAGACAGTTGTCTAGGAACAGTGTCCAGCACCTGGAAATACTCCTTTTCTAAGCTCCAGAGAGAAGCATAGACCATTTCCAAGCACCTTGGCAACTTATGGTGTGTAACATTTACACTATGTGCTCCACACATCATGGTCCATTTAAAACAGTTTCCATTATAGCTGCATTGTATTGATGAGACCTGTTTTTAAATGGGCTACACAGGTACATTTGAAAAAAAATAAAAGAATTTACCTTCCTTCATTGCAAAAGTCAACTTTTATAGGAGACACAACACATTCAGATTCAGCATTCACACATTTTCCCCCCTTTCAGTTGGAATAGTCACTCAATACACCAAACAATGCTTTCCCTCCCCACATCCCACCCCCCAACCTGATGAGAGGCTGTGTCGTATAGGAAATGTCATCTATTTGTTTTTTGAGGACAGGGGATCCGGATTCAAAACTTGATTAGCTGTGTACCTATGAGCATGTCACTCATCTTCTCTAATCCTCAGTTTCCAAATCTGAATAAAGGAATAATAATAATGATAGTAATTCATTTTCATACAGCACTTTAAGAACTGCAAACAATTCTCTAATAACTGCAACACCCATTTCACAGGCCTGTTATGAGGTTCGGAGGAGATAATGGCTGTATAGTTCTTTACAAACTTTCCAAGACTATATTCACGGCAGTTTTTTGTATTCTGCTGAATTCTCTACATGATTGGAAGCTGCTGAGCTCTTTATTAATTAAGGCATGTGGGATGGATGCTATAATGTCATATGCTACTAATAAATGGTGAATCTGTTTTACTTACTAATTGTGCACGTGAATGGAAAGGGGGTTGGGAGGCTGAGACTTTCCTCCCACCTTGGGGATGGGGGAAGTTCTGAAAGTTCTCATGCTCAAAAATATGGCCATGCCATATTCCACTAACTGGAAATTCATTTAGACTAAAGGAACCTAAATGCTTTTAAAGCACTTTACAAATTGGCTGCCACTTAACTTTCTAGCCTCATTATAAATCACAGCCCTTCCTGCAGTCTACGGTCCAGACAAATTGCCCTTCCCTCGAATCCTTCCACATGGCATTCTATCTTCCATCACTGTAACTTGGCACTGACCAGCCTCCATGTCAGGAATGGAGTCTGACCTCACCCCCACCTCTTATAATCCCTCACTGCCTTCAAGATCCTAAAGCACCACCTTCTACATGAAGTCTTTCCTGATTCTCCAAACTGCTAATTTTCTTTCTCTCTAACTCTCACATCAATTGTTTATTTCTTCTGTATGTTCTTATTTGTGAACACGTCTCCTCTGATTGAATGTCCACTCCTTGAGAGGTGTAACTGTTGCATTTTGCCTTGGTAATCCCAGAGACTGACAGAACAATAAATACACAGTAACCATTTAATAAGCGCTTGTTTTTTGAACCCTTATTTGGAGATGTAACTATCCCTTGGGAACAGTCCTTTTTATTCTCCTTTACTTTATATCTTAATATCAATATGGGCAGCTAAGTGGCACAGTGGATAAAGCACTGGCCCAGGACTCAGGAGGACCTGAATTCAAATTCAGCCTCAGACACTTACAAGTTGCATAACTCCGGCAAATTGCATAACCCAGATTGGCTCCAAAAAAAAAAAAAAAATAAAGTTAAAACTTCACTAAGACTAGGGACAGCTAGGTGATGCAACGAATAGTACACATTTGTATGTCTTTTATACATCAGTACCTGGTAGGACTCAGGCTCAGAAACTGGGTATTTTGATGATAGGAAGGCAGGAAGAAAATACAAGAGGGAAAAAAAATAAGATCTTTTCTTACATTGGCCAAAATATAATTACTGCTTTTGCATGATGCTTCTCTATTCATTTCAGCTCTTCTCTTTCCATGTGATTTATACTTAGTATTTTCAGATTCTTAGATTCTGGGTACATTGATAACTTGGCCCCTACATTTGAAGAAGGATAGAACTAAGAGGGAAATACACAATGGATGGATGACTGAGCATCTTATATTGGCATCATTATTCTGTTGATGAATCAAGAGAGCCATATACTAAGAGGCTCAATTTCATATTTCTCAGAGAATGATAGAAACATAGAAAGTAAGAAATCAAAGATGTCTTTAAAAATCCTCTAGTCCAATCCCTTTCATGCTACTGATGAGGAAATTGAGGGTCAGGGAGGTTGGCTGACTTATCTGAGGTCACAGATGTAATAAATGGCAAAGACGGGATTTAAATTCATGGTCTCCAACCATGATTTCCTCACAATGACTGATGCAGAGTCACACACAAAGTTAGAGTCTGGGACAAATTTAGGGGAATTAATTTCTAGTTATCACAATGTAAGTGTGTGTGTGTGTATGTGTGTGTGTGTGTGTGTGTGTGTTAGAGAGACAGAGAGAGAAAGAGAGAGAGAGATAGAGACAGAGAGAGAGAGAGAAAGAGACGGAGAGAGACAGAGAGATGGAATGTTTTGGAAGTCTGATAAGGCCTATGGATCACTTCTCAAAATGATGTTTTTAAATGTAGTCAGTCAGTCAATATGTATCTGCTTTCTGTTTGGCACTGAGGTAAGCACCTCAGATACAAAGAAAGGCAAAAGACTGTCTTTACTCTCAAGGAACTCATAATCTAATGAGGAAGAAAACATGAAAAGAAAAGTACAAACAATATGTAGACAGCTTTCCTTAGAAATAATAGAGGAAAATTGTTACTATTAAAATACGTAAGTTTTTCACAGTCTATATTAAAATATATAGGATTAATAGGGGCAGCTAGGAGGCATCATTTATAGAGCACCAGGCATGGAGTGAAGAAGACCTAAGTTCAAATTTGGCTTCAAACATTTACTAGCTGTGTGATGCAGGGTATGTCATTTAATGTCTCTTTGCTTCAGTTTCTTAGATCTGTAAAATGGAGTTAATAAAAGCACCTATTTACCAGGGTTATTGTGTGGATCAAGTGAAATAAGATTAGTAAAGCCCTTAGCTCAGTGTGTCACATAGTAAGCACTATATAAAGTTAGCTATTATTATAGAAAATCAATTGTATTGAAATCTAGTTCTCTCTCTCTCTCTCTCTCTCTCTCTCTCTCTCTTTCTCTCTCTCTCTCTCTCTCTCTCTCTCTCTCTCTCTATGTTTATGTTTGTATGTATTTAAATGGAAGCCAGGATAAGTATCTCTTTATCTTAAATTTTCTACTGTAATATAAAGTATATATATATATGTACATATATGTATATATATATGTATATATATTGATATTGATTACATGAGGGGGAGGAAATAAAGCATCTTAAGTCAGTTCTGGGAAAAAAACATTAAAAAACATTGTACTATTAAGGTGAAAAATGGAATTAGACTTCAGGAGATTCTGATCAACTGCTAGAATTTATTAAAAGGAAATGCCACATTTTACCTAATTGAAGACAACTTTTGGTAGCATTGCCTGTGGGGTAGAGGGGGCAACAGAAGGTCTACATGCTGAGAAGAGAGAGGGTGCTTGGATACACATGTTGTATATATGTTTGTGAATATGTGATGCAACAGACAACAACTAAAGCCAGGATGTTTATGATGTTAGATGCAGAATTGAATCAGTGGACAACAAGGATGCATACTCCATCAGTTCCAAGTAGTCTAGGTAGGTAATTATTTTCTAAATATAAAATCACAATCCTTCAACTGCCATTAGCAAAAGACAATGGAATCTCAATAAGGAGAGAGAGAAGAAGAGGAAAAAGAAGAAAAAGAAGAAGAGGAGGAAAAAGGGAGAAAGGGAAGAAGGAAGGAAGGAAGGAAGGAAGGAAGGAAGGAAGGAAGGAAGGAA
>NW_020954551.1:22844745-22906467 GCF_900497805.2 Vombatus ursinus | reverse complement strand
GAAGGAAGGAAGGAAGGAAGGAAGGAAGGAAGGAAGGAAGGAAGGAAGGAACAAAGGAAGGAAGGAAGGAAGGAACAAAGGAAGCGGTTTCTACACACCCCAGTGAACACTATGTAGTGCTTCCATATAAAGTGCTTTCCTTATTACAGTATCAGATTTAGGTAAGGAAAGGACCTTGGAAACCATCTAGTACAATCCCCTCACTTTACACATGAGAAAACTATAGCTGAAAAACGTTAAGTGGCATGTCTAGATAAAAGAATCAGAGGTAGGATTGGAACCCAGATTGTTTTGGTTCAAAGTCTAGCACTCCATATACACTATATAGATGCTATGAACTAGTCTCTATCAAATGTCCAAGTTCAATATACTATACATATATATTTACATATGTATATGTGTTTATACATATATAAGATATATCTAATGTTAGATAGATAGATGGATACATACATACACACATACATACGTACATACATACATTAGCTTTGGACAGCTAGGTGGCACAGTAGTTAGAGCACCTGGCCTGGAATCAGGAAGACTCATCTTCCTGAGCTCAAATCTGGCCTCAGATATTTACTAGCTGTGGGACTCTGGACAAGTCAATTAACTCAGTTTCCTCATCTGGGAAATGAGCTGGAGAAGGAAATGGCAAACCACTCTAGTATCTTTGCCAAGAAAACCCCAAAGAGTTGTACATGACTGAAGAATGACACAATTACAACAACAATATTAGCTCATCATAATTTTATTTTCTTCCTCTTTCTAGCACATGGACATAAATAACTGCAATGTTCAGACTTCTCAACTAGCTTTGAAATGTTTCTTTTCCTCTGCCTCTTCATTGCTGGTAAAGTATGTAAAGGAACTGATCTTTGATGTTTATATATAAAGTTTCCACTGCAGTATCATTATGATTGGTTCTGTTAGACTTTGATTTGAGGCACTGATTTTCTTTGTAATTTAATGTTTGATCACTTACTAGACTGAAAGTCATATGGCAGTTCTGTTTTTGCATATCTCTACTATGTATATCATGCTTCACTGGTTTGCTTTATTTCTAAGGATTTGAATGCATGTGTGATGAATTTCTGCCCAGATTGCACTCTTTTCCTCCTATGAAGTAAGAGACAGGTAGGGAAAAAATCAGTTAGAATAACTAAAAGATTAAACAACCTTTGATCTACCACTCACTGCTACCTCAGAGATTAAAAAAAGTCTATCAATATCTATTTACATTTTATTTTCATTTTTTAAGTGGACCAAGAGTCTAATCTTTCTTCTAGTACATGTCCTTAGAAGTCATGAGTCTTCTCTTCTCCTGCCTAAACATCTTCAGTTCCTTCAATTCCTCCTCAAATGGAATGCTTTCAAGTCTCTTCACCTCTCTAGACATATTCTATATTGATATCTAGACATGGATTACTTTAGTCCTAGTATATTCCAATAATCTGTTTGTTGTTCAGTCATTTCAGCTGTGTCCAATTCTTCTTTTGGGGTTTTCTTGGCAAAGATAGTTTGACATTTCAAAGGCCCATGTGTTCTATCCATTGTATTTATCTAGCTGTTCTTCCAATAACCTACCTATCCCCCTAAAAATCAGTTTCTGTGGAAGGGGAAATTTTATTTGATGTTTTATAGTATTTTCCATGAACATGGATTTCTTGTTATCATTATACTCAGTATTATGCCTTTGTTCCTTCTGTTGGATTTATTTCTAAAGATCCATATGGTATGGTGTCATGGACTTCCTCACTTCTGATGTATTTGTGCCTTGAAGGTCTAGTTTAATGCCAAAAATAAGCCAAAAACTATTAACTTAAAAACTCATTACTTCAACATGGCCATGGTTGGTTTAGTTTAGTTCTATGACTTTATTTTTCCATTTTCTTTACTGTGATCTGATATTTACCACCCCCATCACAAGCTCCTCAACCTATTTTGAGAAAAAATTTTTTTTCTCTATATAAGAATAGTAAAAAAAAATGAAGTTAAAGATCAAAAAGCTATTATAGACCGGAATGAGAAACATAGCTATATTACAATCATCTCTTCTTCCAAACTTCCCTATTACTGTCAAGGACACAACCAACTGTCCCTGTCACTCAGGGTTGTCCTCAATTCCTTCCTTTCTCTTACCTCCTATATCCAATCAATTGTGAAGTTTTAGCATTTCTACCTTTGTATCCTTTCATAAACACCCCCTTCTTTTCTCTGACATTGCCATCAACCCCTAGAGCAGGCCATTATCACCTCGATCCTAGACTATTATAATAACGTTATAGTAACCCTGCTACAAATCTCTCCCCACTCTAATTCATCTTCCATTCAGTTTCTAAAGTGATCTTCCTAAAGCAGACATCTGATCATGTCATACCCCTATTCAATAAATTCAAGTGACTCCCTATTAGGTCCAGGGGAAAAATAAATAATAAATCCCCTGTTTGGCATTCAAAGTCCTGATCATAACCTGATCTAGTCTTATTTTTCCAATTGTCTTTAACTTTACTCAACTCCAGATTCTCTGTAATCCAGGGATACCAGCCTCCTTGCTTTTCCTTGCACAAGACACTCCATTTCCAGATTCTGTGGGTTTTTAATTGGTTGATTCATATGCTTGGAATGTTCTTCCTTTTCTCTAGCTCCTGGATCCCCTTGCTTCCTTCAAGTCTCAGCTAAAAATCCGACTTCTACAAGAGGACTTTTATGACCCCCCCTTAATATTAGCGCCTTCTCTAGCATTGAGATTACCACCAATTTACCCTCTCTAAAATATTTGTTTGCATAGCTGTTTGAATGATGTCTCCCCCAAGGCATGTGAGCCTCTTAAGTGCAGGGATTACTTTTTTGCCCTTCTTTGTATACTCAGCACTTAACACAGTGCATGATAATAATAGGTTGTTGACTTAACTTGACCATCAATGCAATTAAATAATTCAATTCGGTAAACATTTATTAAGCACCAACTATGCCAAACATCAATTATGGTATAATTGAAAACATATAGAAATTTAGTCATATTATTCAAGGCAAAAAAGGGAACATTTCCACATTCCACAAAGAAGTACTTTTTTTCCTTATGTTTCTCAATCTTGACACTTCTTAGAAGCGATTCCAAATCACAATTGCATTTTTATGTATTGTATACAACATACTGGTCTAGCTTTGCTTCCCTATTTAATCCAACCTGAGTTTTACTACCTTTGAGCTCAAAATTCTCTCTAAATGTGATTTCAGACAAGGTCCTCTTCATGCAACTGACAAATCCTTATTTTGGCACCTTGCTGTCTGAATTGTGAATGCAAACTGGCAACAATCCAAAGAACAGGCAAAAGTATGATAAAGGAAATAGAGTGATTGGCTGGTGAGGAAATGCAAGAGTTCTCAATATGCCTAGCCTGGGTAAACAACAATAAAGGAGCATGATAACAGCCCATAAATATTTTAAAAGTGTAAACATCAAATATGAAAAAGAATTATTAATTGTGGAGCAGGAACATAGAGCTAGAAATATACAGAAATCATAGGTAGAGAAAAAAGCTAAACAGAATTATCATTATGAAATACGTATAGCATGAAATATTAATATGAAGTATTCCAGCATCTGATGGAATCTTCTAACAAATTGTGAATGTTCCATCACTAGAGATATTGAAAATCTAGACTTAATTACTGAATAGAAAGGATATTCTTCCTGTACACCTTAGTTTTAATGGTTTGCATCTCTTATTTCTTAGGGTGAGATTTTACTTTTATATAACATTCTTTTATTAGTATCCATCTGTTATTGCTCTAAACGGTTTAGAAGTTAATTATCCTCAAGAATAGGGTGCCTTCTCTGACACTAGTCATCAATCCTCCGTACCTGATAAGATTTCTTTGAAAAATATTCAATATCTTGACCAAGCTTTTACCAGTTAGCCAAGGTATCTATTAATCTAAGGAATCCAGCTGTGCTCTTCTGGAACACCAAAGCAGTTTGGACTGAATTAAATGCAAGTAGTACACTTACTTTGCCATGTAGTTCATCCATCACCCAGATTTACAGTATATATAGCCTTCCCTGTGTTATTGGAAGCCTACTATAATCAATAAATGGAGTCATACACCACGATGCAACCCATCAATCCATCAATGCACCTATTCCCTGAAGATATGCAGTAAGTGTAATGGAATTGTTCATTGTGCTTTATCATCACTGGCACAAATTTCTTTATTTATTTTTCTATTTGCAGTGTCTTTTCTTCTTAGAAGTACGGCAAATGCCTTAGCTGAAATAATGAGATAAAATATATCTAATTATCTATCTGATCTATCTACATATATATATGTATATATACATACATGAATACATATGTGCAAACATACTGGCATTTGATACATTTTCACAAAGTATGATAAATAATTAACATGTAATATACAGAAATATGCACTAAAATGTTGAAATACAGTTAGGTCTTGGAAGAAAAATGGAAAGGTATTCTTGTTTTTAAATGTAATCAAAGACTTAGGCATTATTCATCATGCTCCAAAATAAATAAGGATTTTCATTGTAGCAACATATATTGCAGTGCAATTGTTTATGTTCAAGTGAAGCCACACATCAGACAAACTAAATTCCAAGTGTTGGAATGAAATTTAAGGGGCATATACAGTGTGATTTGTGAATGTTTAACAAAACAGGATTCCTACTGCCCGAGAGTTTCACAGATAAGCTTCCATGTACTACAATGAAAATTGTTATTTTTAGAATGACAAAGTAATTTGATTCATCTTCAGCTGGAACAAAAGGAAGAGTATTATTTTTTTTTCAAGAAAATTGAACAAGACAAACCACTTTGGGAATGCCAAATGTTAATCCATATAGCCCTATAAACAGTCAAGATGCCATGAATTTCTATTATTAGTACAACATTATACTATCCTCTTGAGAGATATTGTGGCATAGTAGAAAGTAAGGTAGCCACCGAATCAGGAAAATCTGGCTTTCTGAGCTGGCTGAGTTGCAGGTTAAGTCCCCTGGTCATTCATGATTAATAAGATCAAAGGAGACATTCCTAGCTCATTAAAGAGTTAACAAAAGAAGATTTACTTAAAAGTAGCAAGAGAAAGGAATGAATTAAGCCTCCGCATTCAGGACCCCTTGAGTTGTTGAGCAAAGCTTTACTGCCTCCAAATCGGCCATTTTTATTTTCCAACCAAGCAAACTCTTGCAGAGCATACCTGGAGTTCCTTATTGCTATTTTGTATTTAGGTGCCCAGGAAGTGATGTCATCAACTTGAAACTTTTGGATATGTTACTTTCAAGCTATCCTGCTGTATTTCCCTCTGAACTTCCTTCTATTCCCTCTGTGCATTAAAAAAAAAAAAAGCTTCAATAACCCTTTCATTTCTTTACTTTTTTTTCCCTTTTTTTTGAAGGGGGAAGATATTATTGTGATATTCCATTTCCCCTCCAATTAAAAAAATTACTAGTAATAAATAAATATAGTTATAAATTCAGATTTCAGAAGAGGAACAAGAGGTCTTGAACATGGAGACCTCCAAATAATGTTACAAGAATTGAAACTGATCATGTTCAAAGAAACAGGAAATGACTAGTTACTAACATGGTGATTTAGATTATAACAGTAAAGCTAGAACCATTCTTGTTCTTCTTCCTGTCTGTAAGCTCTAGGATTGCTTTAAATATGTGAGTTCCAAAAAAAAAAAAAATCTAAGATGTGATATGAGGGGATCAAGGGATCACTCACTTTCTGTATCAGAATTTCCCTATTGCTACATTCTACCATTCAAATAGACTGAAATGTCCCATTATCTAATGAAGCCCCTCTTTGTTTCACCAGAAGGGGCCTCATGGTTAAGTCTAGGGCAATTGGTCTCAAGGATTCCCTTTTGTCCTGGTCCCTACACCTCCAGCCCCCAATTCACATCTTAATTTTTTTCAGAATGCAGTTCAGATCAGTTGAGCTGATCTAGAGAAAAAGCCCATTATAAAAGTGCAATCAGCAAGTAAACAGTGTACAAAGAAGAGCATGGGACTTCAGAGGGTTAGCAAAGGGGGTTAGGCAGGGAACAATAAGACCAGAGAGGGCGAAGAAGTGGAGGAGGGATAAATTCACCAGTTCCTGGTAGTAGCAGGGTAGATATATGTACTCTCTGGCACACAACAAATTCTTTACAGGCAGATGATTCCTTAAATGGATTAGTGACCCAGAAAAGGCTCCAGACACTGAAGAGTGGATTAACTTTGTGGTAGCACTTCCTTTTAATTTCAGTCTCACACAGCTAGCACACATCCTCTCTGTGAAGCTCTAAAATTCTCAGATTTCTCCTTGTGACCTCTCATTTTTCTAGTCAGCAAAAACTGCATTTCCCAACATCCCTTGCTATCAGTATTATCAGTTTATGCTCCTCCTTCCAAAAACAAAAACAAGCAAAAGAAAACAAGAACACTTTTAAGTAAATATTTTGCTTTGCAATAATAGAGCCCATCATTTTATGTTTTAAAAGATGAAGATATTCTATAATTTTCCTGCACAAATTTTGCCGTCATATTATAGCACACATACAGCTTCATGACATCTGCTTTATTTCATGTTCTTATAGCCCTCAAGTTCTTCCCATCTTCAACATATTGCAACAATAATTAACCTTATTCAAAAATACATTGAGTATTTAATTAAGGAAGCTATTCTTACCAGTAAATTTAACTTCTTTTATTTTCAGTATGACATTTCTCTGAAGGTTTAAGCCTGGATCATTGTTTGTAGTTTACAGCACCTAGAGAGAGATTAAAAAGTTGTAAATTTAGAAATAAATGCAATCTTAGGAGAGATTCCTCAAACATTACCATTTTTTTTTGCTTTTTTTCCTTGAATAAAAATTCCTTTCACATCCCTTTTCTTTCTTTCCAAAGAAATCAGGTGACAGACCTATTACAATAATACTATGTCCATTTGCATGTGAACAAAATGCTACCTAACAATAGTGTGTCAATTTCCCTCCTATACTGCAGAAGTGACCTTGTCCTGGATCTTCATGTCAAAAGAAACCCCTTTGTGAACTTTGGCAGATGTAGCAGAAAAAAAAAAGAATTAAATGCAACCAAAAATCAATTCAGTTTCTCATTAAAAGTTTCTAAATACATTTTTGTTGTCATCCTTAAAATTTATTACTTAGCCTACACAACAGAAAGTAATTTGTAAATATTTCTTTCTGACATTAGCACCCCTATAGGCTGGAGGTAGCTGGGTGGCACACTGGATAGAGTGCTGGGGCTGAAGTCAGGAAACCCTTCCAATTAACTAGATGCCTGACTCTGGCAAATCACTTAAACCACCTGCTTCAGTTTCTTCCACTATAAAATGATGATAAAAATAGCACCTACCTCCAAAGATTGTTGTGAGGATCAAATGAGATAATATTTGCTAAGTGTTTAGCACAGTGCCTGGCATAGAGCATTTCTGGCTTATAGTTCCATTCTGTTCTAAAACAATTCTTAACCTTTTTGTGTGTATTTCATACCTTGTTTGCATGCGCTCCCTGAATGGTTTTGGCAATCTGTTTAAACCTGTGGAATCTTTTTCAGAATAATATTTTAAATGTATAAAATAAAATGCATGTAATTAAATGGAAATTGATTTTATTAAAATAGTTATAATTTTTAAAACCTCATAGATCTAATGTAGGTTTAATCTTAGATCTAAACATTTTTTAAATTATCTTTGGTCTAGATTTTTTTATTTCATTGTTGTGAGAAACAACTAGTGTGTAGTCTCTGATTCAGGACAGGTAAGTAACTCATTGTTACATTTGGCCTGGGGCAGATGTCTGGGACAAGAAAAGGTTAAGTGACTTGACCATGGTCACGCTGCCAGTGTGTCAAAGGCTTGACTTGAAATCATCTCTTCCTGATGCTGGGTCTAGCCCTCTGTTTACTAAAAACAGGCTAACTCTCTTACTACTATAACCATGGTAATTTTGTCTTAAATGGGCAAGACGGTTTTTTAAAATTTGATCACTACCAACTTTAAAAAAAAGTCTGCCCAGAAATCTGTTTTCTGATTTTCATCCATTCCAAATGCAATGTTAAAAACATATGCTTATTTCTTTGGGGGCAAAAGGAAGCCCAAAATTGCTTTAGGCTCTTGGTCTTTTTCAATTGCTCCCTTATATCCATAATAATCAAGCCCTATATAACTCAGTGTTTTCAGAGAGATTGCCAATTAAGGATCTTTGTGGAAGCTACAATATCTCCTTTGGCCCCAAAGAAACAGAGGGACTAATATATGCAGGCAACCTACTTTCTTGCTGTTTACTCCTTGACAATCTCTCAGTTTGGCTTCAGTTCAAAAACTGTTGCCAAGAAGTATAAACAGATCCTTCTGCCTCCCGAGGGAGCCTCACACGAATATACTGAAAAGCAGAATTTCACCCCAGGAAGAATGTGAATAGTCCCCATGGCTTTCCAATTGACCAACTGACACTAAACAAAGTCTCTTCTCCTGCTTCTTTTCTCTGGAGGCTTCATTTCAATCCCATTAAGGCTTACTACTGACACTACCATTATCTCTATTGTAATAAACAGAAATGCTTGGGGATCACCCACACAATGTATCAAACAGAATTTAATCGGCCCCTTACCCACTGGATTCACAGTATACATATGTTGTATGGTTATATTCATTCAAGGATAGGCCCTTTCCAGCTCTGAATATATGATCCTATAACTACTACCTACGCACTACCCTTCTCAGCAGCCCCCCCAACTTCCTGGCCATCCATACAAGGGATTTAATTTTTTTCTTAACCAGAACTTATACCTTCAGCTACTTCCCTCCACCCTCCTTCTCTTCCCTGACAATACTGGTTAATGCCTCTCTCATGTGAATCTTCCAACTATATATCAACCATGAATCATTTTACAACCTACGCTCTGGTCATTTCCTCCACAACTTCACTTCGCCATGATCCCCTCCACTTCTAGAAGAATGAATGATTCAACTCTTCCAGTATTCTTGTATGGGATATATCAATCTACTTTTCTATGAATTGAGTCACTATTTCTATAATTATTTAGACCAAATGCCCTGTCTTGCCTATGATTCTGGTATATGCATTATCTTTCCCCATATGAAAGCTCTTTGAGAGCAAACACTGTCCTTAGTTTTGTCCCTATAACACCAGAGCTTAGCACAGAACTTGTCATGAAGCCAGCTCTTAAAATGCTTTTTCATTAATTTTTCATTCAATGTTTATTCATCCAATTATTTACTTAGATTTGAATCCTAATATGTAACTCATCTCTAACCTCAGACAAATCATTAAACTCTCTGGGGGTCAGTTACAGCATTTAAAAATGAAGGCACTGGGTTGCATGACTTCAAAGGTTTGTCCTGTGCTCTAAGTCTGACATTCTAAGTTCACCATTCCATTCACCAAACATCTATTAAGTATCTAATGTATAATAAGCAGTGCAAAGACAAATATAATAGGAAAAAAGATCATTTCCTTTCCAGAAGTTTATGTTCTAGGGAATAAATACGTGCAAATAAGTACTACTGGGTTCTTTGAGGAAGAAGACAACACTAATGGCTAATGGGGTTATAAAAGGATTTGAGTAGATGGTGGCATCTGAATTTGAATGGTGAAGAAACTAAATATTCTAAGACATGAACAGTGACAAACTACATGAACGGTATGGGAGACAACCTGAATTAAGGCCAGAAGATGAAAGCTAGAATGCTGGATTGGTGGATATCTAGTAGGTCACTTTGGTTGGAAAAAAGAACATGAAAGGGCATAATATGAAATAAGGATGGAAAGGTAGGTTGTAGATGAATAAATATAACTTTAAACATTGGGTTGAATAATTTAAACATTTTCCTAAAAGCTACAGGGAGTTGATGAAGATTCTTAAGTCAGAAAGTAACATGGTCACAAACTTAAGAAGGTTATTTTGATAGTCGGGTGGAGGAAGGATTACACTGGTGAGAGATTTGAATCAGGTAGGCCAATTAGGAGATGAGAAAGGATGAAGGCCTGAATTTGGGTAATACTTGGGTGAATGTAAGGAAAGTGTTGCCTTCAAGTGATGAGGTGGGGGTAGAAGACTAGAGAAGATTTGAAAACTTACGATATGGGGAAAAAAGAAGAGGAAAGAATCAGGGATTATAGACTATAGAACCTGGTGACAAGGTGAATGATGGTTACCTCAGCAGTGATGCATTAGTTTTGAAGTTGAGAGGAGGGCAGTTAGGAAGGAAGAAAATAAATTGCATTTTGCATATTCAATTTGAGATGTGCAGGGGATATCCAGGTGGAGATGTTCAGCATTTGATAATGGGGGACCTGGAGATAAAAACTTTTGTGCCAAAGGCACAACCCTAAGCTTTACTATGATAAAAGGTAAGGATAAGGATAGGAATTGGACCTGTACCTTCATTGTAATGTAAAATTTTCATGTCATTTAATCATTTAACTATGATTAAATGAATGGAAAACCCCAAAGGGTTTTCCTTCTCCCTCAGATTTTCCCAACAGTGACTCTGCATTTGCAAAAAAAAAAAAAAAGAAAAAAAAATTGTGTGACATCCACCATGATTTAAAACATATTAGTGACACCTTCCTCCTACATAGCCTCATTGCTTTGAATCTGGACCTTGCTAATTAAGCCACAATTCTTTTCAATTCCAGACATTCCTGATGTCAAAAGATATAGAAATCAAAAAGCAGTTCTCTAGTCACCAAATGATAATAAAAATGTTTATTATTGAAATGATGCTCACACCTTCATGATGAGTGTTCCATGATGATTAGCGAGGTAGTATTGTACAAAAGGTAGTTAGCATGATGTAGCATAAACAGCAAGAGACTTAGCATTCGAGGATCTGGGTTCAAATGTTACTTCTATCACTCATTACCAGTGTGACTTTAGCCAAATCACTTAATCTATCTTCCCCTCTGTTGCCTTGTCAGTAAAACTATAGGACTGAATTAGATGGCTTACATAGTCTTTCACAGCTCTAGACCTATGATCCTACAGACTTCTAAAGACCTTTAGTTTCCTCGGCTGTAAAATAAGTGGTGTGTTACTAGTTCTCAACAATCCTTTCCAAATCTAGAATCCAATGCCGAAGAGAGAAACAAACAAGCAAAAGAAATGACAAGCATCCTATATAAATTATCTATCTAGACTGCACATTTCCTAGGTTTCCAGTTCAAGATTGTAAGTTGGAAAATCTCTTTAAATTATGGTTAATAAATGCTTCCATTCCATTTATAACAAGAGCCATCCCCTTTCAAATAACTTCATATGAGCTTGTGTCTCACGTTGTCATTGCTTCCCAGGAGGCAGCAGCTTTATCTTAGTGTCAGTATGCCACGTGTCTTTCTTGTTTTTCCATTAATAGTGAAAGATCATGCTGAGATATCTACACTCATTCCCCCAGTTTCCCTGGAAACAATATCACGTCTTACTAAGATGGGTGGATGGGGTTAGCATGATGGAGAGAAGACTTAAGAAGGGAAAGAGAGATGTCTTTAAGTATTTAAATTGTTGTCCATAGGAGGGACTTAATCTGCTTGGCTTTAGAGAGTAGAACTAAAGGCAGATAGATGGACTTTGCAAAAAGATTGATTTATGTTTGTTAAATACCTCCTAATAATTAGAATATTTCCTAACAATTAGAGCTATCCAAAAGTGAGACAGATCATCTCATGATCAGTGGGTTCTTTTTTACTGGCAAAGACCGAATGATCATTTGGACAATATGTCCTAGACGGAATTCTTTCTTTGGGTATCAGAAGGGCTAGACCCCTTTCAATCTCCCAGCTCTGTGATTCTGTGTTTGTGTGATTCCGTGTTTATGCATCAATCGTGCCCATCCTGTAGTGACTGCCCATGCTTATCTCTGTGCCTACAGCAACAGCCTGGGTCTATAGCTATAGTCCTTATCTGTTTCATACACCATTGGGTGAGCAACTGCTCACATTAGTCACATGAACTGGATTTGTGTTACTAATCCAAGGAGCTTGGCAAGGGAGGATCTATTTCCTTATGCAAACATGAACCCTCCACACCATGGTTGTAACCAGAATGGTTTTTTACTGGGAATAAAGGTATCATAACCTGTTGATACAGCTTATCCTGGATATTTTCCCTCTTTTCTTATAATTGTTTAATTCTCAGGGGGCAGTTATTCATGTTCCTAATGAAAATGCTTAACATTTTTTTCCCTAGTAAAACTTTGCATTCCTTATTAAATGGAGGATGCTATGCCAGATTCAACAACCAAATTTAAAGAAAGAACTTGGAGCAACACCACAGATAAGAATCATACATTTTTCAATCACAAACACTACACTACCCAAGGTTTTTGTTTTGTTTTGTTTTGTTTTTTAGTGTCGTTGCAAGAAAGATGAAGAGATCTATTCAATTAAAATGAATAAATATAAACAATATAAACTATGAATACATAGACTCTGTTAAATATTTTAAATAATCATTTGAGAGGCATTCTAAAAAACATGTTTTAGTTATTAATGTTACTAAACAGAATGCATTTTCAAGGAAAAAGAAATGGTAAAGTTCCCCTTTTCTTCTGTCATTTAAAATTCACCTTGCAGTCCAGATTCTAAAGGGACGCAGAACTTTTAGGTTTTATTGGCATTCCCAATTGGCACCCAATCCACTTCTCACCACTCTCTTATATAGAGCCATTGCTTTAGTGCAACTGATTTGCTTGCTATTTTCTGAATATACTCTAAATTCCATTTCAACTTTATATCTTTCTTCATAATTTTACCTCCCACTAGTAAATCATCTCCACCTTCCAAGCTTGGATGGTATAATTCCTCTCCATATTTCAATGTATATCTCAAATGTTCCCATTCCTGTTTTCTCTGACACCCCACACCCTTTCTCAAAGAAATCTCTTCTGGATTTCTGCAGCACTTTGTCAATGCCTCCCCATTTGCACTGTCATATACCTACCTTTCATTTATTATTATGATTATTTTCCTTATTGGACTATGAATTTCATGAGGACAGGAACAATGCCTTACTCACACTTGTACCCTGGATATGACCTAGCACAATGTCCCTTGAATTGTAATTCAATAATTAATTGCATTATTTTAACATATTCTGTAGAGATAGGGAAATTTATGTTGCTATTTATTTCTTGGGAGACATAATTATTTACTTTTTTGTTTCTGTTCTTTAGGGAGTTTGCAAATCAAATATTCTTCTCAAATATGCTTTTTTCTGGTGGGGACAAGATTATGGGAGCAAATACTTCAAATATCTCTCTTTTGGTGAACATTCATCATTGTTTTCTTGGTAATTTGGCTTGGGTTTTCAGGAATACATCATTTGGGGTTACATTTTGAGTGCCTTCACTTTTCAGAATTGATTATTCCATTCCCTTCTCTTAATCTCAATGGGTACACTATAATCTCATGTAATTTGTATTTCCTTTCTTTTATATTTGAAAGCCTGTCACCTGACTACTTGCAGAATATATAGTTTGCTATTGGAATTATTCAGTTTGATCACCATATGTCTTGAAATTTTAATCATAGGTTTTTTGTTTTAATTTCTATAAGAAATCCGTGGATTCTTTCAGTTGGTGCCTTATTTTTTTTTCTGTATTCATCAATCCTGGACAATTTTCATGTGTTATTCCCTGCATTAGATCTTTTTTTTTTCCTATTTGCCAAGTGCTTCTTGGAAATTTACAATTTTAAATTAATCTCTGTGCATCCTTTTTAAGACAGCAATGACTTTTACTTCTACCTCTTTATGTAGGGTTAAAGAAAGGTGCAGTTTGTGTTATGGGCAGAGTCCTTGAAGCCTTCAGGTGCTCTAACATGGGTACCTCCTGTAATAGAATGAAGTCTCATCCCTAAGTTCCCTCTTCTTTTTCATGTGACTCAGCAGAGTCAGCGTCTGCTACTTGTTGTAATGGAATGAGGCAGAATCTGAACTACAATAGAAAAATACATTTATGGGTCTCAGCTACAAGCTGAGCTGATAGGTTATCTAGCGTATGGGCTTTAACAGAGCGTGGAGGCTGGTGGAGGTGCTGAGTGAGCACTCAAAGCATTAACATTCTCCAGTGTTAAGTCATGCAGGTCAAACTTTGTCAAACTTCTTCCTTTCTTGTCCTATGGATTCAACTCTAGTGTTACTTCTGACGCGTTCCTTTTTTTTTTTTTTGAGTTATACACTATATACATATTTCATAAACACTTGATCTAGAGCAAGGATTCTCAACCTGGGTTGTAAAAACCCATTGATATTTCAAAGGATATGTGAACCTGAATGGAAAGAAAAACACATTCTTATTTTCACTAGCCTATACCTGAATTTAGCCTTTCTTCAACTATTTACAAGCATCATTCTGAGGAGTCCCCAGAATTCAGCAGGGACAAAGAGATCTGTAACATGCAACAATGCTAAGAACCCTTGATCTAGAAAATAAAACAGACCTTGCAGAAAATGTGCAGCTTGAAGAATCGCCAGCATTGTTACATGAGTCTCTTTGAAAAAGCCAGTTAATCAGCATGCCATGCATAAATTATCATGGAGAAAAAAACATAACTTCCTCTACACTTGGGCAATGACATTTAAATATAGAGGGTCAATGACATAGAGGAATGTGACAAGGTTCTATAAAAATAATGTGCTTTCCAACTATTCATGGAAATGAAATAATTCCTTAACTATTGTAAATTCAAGTTCTCATTCATTTTTCCTATACTACAAACAAAATAAACAGAAAGAAAAACCTCTAAAATTTCCTTAGTGCATTACAATCTGAAACATCTCAGGGAATCAAACATTTTAAAAGATATTTCAAGAAAGGCTTACTAAAAATATTCAGCATGGGTATAGGTGACCTTTTGCAGGCAAGGTGGCCTGCATCTTTAATTCTATGATTCAAAGGGCCAAATTAAATCATTCCAGTAGCTCCTATTATCATAAATATCAGTACATCAATCAGAAGCAGGGGAGGACAAAGAGACTTTCTGACTACAGATGCTACAGAATCAGTTCTGTTGCTCTAAAATTTTCATTAAAAAAAACTCTCAATAACTGCTCTAGACTAGACTGAGCAAACTGGCTTTGAAGTCAAGGGTCACATCATCAGCTGACAGCTAGATATCTTTAGGGAGGCAGAGACCAAGAAAAAAGCATTCTTTATACCTTACAACCACAAAGCCCCAATTAATTTGGTGCCAACTCAGCTACACAAATACCAAAGTAATATTAATAAGTTAAGCTATTAAAAGTGAACTTTTAATGGAGCTAATATAATACTAAGACCTAAACCTAGTATGAAATCCAACACACACACACACACACACACACACACGATATGTTTATTTCACTTCTTCATTTCATTTTCCATGGACTAAAAAAAAATGTTTGCCTAAGGCTAAAAATCTCCTCCCACCTCCATATATAGGGAATTTTTCCATGTGCTACATGTATAGATTTTTCTTTGTAGTAAACTAAAGTAATTTTTATGTGTTTTATGAATATTAGCATAGCAAGCTTCTAAACTGAGGGTGGGAGGGACAGGAAGAAGAAGCTATGTACGAAATCCCCTATTTATCACTTGATGACATTACAGAGAAAAGCCTGCAATATGAAGTGAAATGATGATTTCAGACAATTATCTAGACTATTCATATAATTCATTCAATATCTTCTGGTAAAGAGAGGATATTAGAGGCTGAATAATAAGTCTAGGGAGCCTAGATCCAATGCCTAATGGCTTTATCCATTCTCCATTTCACTTTGAGTCTATAGAAGAAAACATGTCTCCAAACAGATCAATGATTTGTAAAATAAGAAAGCGGGGCAGACTCTCACTGCAGTACTTTTGACAAGGATCAAAAAGGAACCTTCAGCTGGGATAAGGGAGACTGGCTCTGGGGTACTGATCTGAGGGTGGACAGCGGGGAACTCATCACTGTGGATCATCCAATCACTTCAATCCAATCCAACCACCAGTTGTATGGCCGTATTAATTGTCTACTATGAACAAGACAATGTGCAAGACAATAAGGATAAGGCACGTTCAATCAGCAGCAGTGTTATATGTGTAGAATTGCCCCATACAGAGAGTATTTTAGAAACTGAGTAAGACGGATTGGAGAGAGGATACATTCAGGACTGGGAATCCATTCTGGAGGCAATTGCAATAGTCCGACTGAAATGTTATATGATAAAGACCTGATGTAGGATGTTGGGAACAGAGAGAGGAGACACATGGGAGAGAAAGTGCAACAGTTAAGAGTACTAGGAATAAGATTTGGGAACTTTGTGGACAGAATGACTTACAAAAAGGGAAGAATAAATAATGATTCTGAGATTGTGAATCTGAGTGACAAAAGGGCAGATGTCCTCAAGTGAAAAGGGGAAATTTGTGGTAGGGATATGTTTTGGAGGATGGGGTCAAAATCTTGGATTTTTGTGTTCGCTTGTTTGTTTTTAAATGCTGAATTCCAGATATCCACAGTTTGTCCGATAAAAAGTATCCAATAAGCAACTGGACATGTTAGCTTATGACTGAGGAGAAACTGATTCATGACAAAAATATTTACAGGGCTTCCATATCAAGATGCTAATTGAAATTATGGGAGCAAATGAGTTCACAAAGAGAGTGCATATGGAGACAGAAGGAAAAGAGGGTCCAGAACAGAACCTTAGTGGAACCCCATCATTTAAAAGCAAGATATACATGATGATTTAGCAAACTAGACTGAGAAATACAGGTCAGGTGATGAGGAAAAGAACCAAGAGACAGCAGTGTCATAAAAGCAGAGGAAAGAGATGGTACCCAGGAGAGAAAATTGTCAATAATGGCCAATGACATAGAAAAGATAAAAAGCATGAGGCCCAAGAAATAGCCATTGGATTTGGCAATTATGAAATCATTGGTAACCTTGGAGAGAATAGTGTGAGTTGAGTAGTTAGAATTAGAGCTGGAAAGGCTCTTAGGGCCATTTAGACCAACCTTGGCATCTAGGTAGCTCGGTGGATAAAGTGATGGGTCTGGAGTCTGGAAAACCTGAGTTCAAATCTGACCTCTTACAATTACTAGCTATGTGATCCTGGTCAAGTCATTTAGCCCTGTTTGCCTCAGTTTCCTTATCTGGAAAAATGAGTTGGAGAAGGAAATGGCCAACCATTCCAGTATCTTTGCCAAGGAAACCCAAAATGGGGTCACCAAGAGGTGGACATGACTGAAATGACTGAACAGCAAGAACAGACTAATCTCATTCTAGAAATGAGGAACCTGAGGTTCAGAGAGGTAAAATGATTTCCCTAGGCCCTCTCAGCTAGTGTCATAGGTGGGATCTTACTCTGGATCTTCTTGACTCCAAGGATTTTTAAATATTGAAGACATATGGGCATGTTTACAAGCAAGAGGGAAGAAGCCAACGGATAAAGAAAGAATGAAGAGTTTAAAGGGAAGTGTTCATTAAAGGGGCAATCCCAAAAAGACTGGAAAGGATGGAATTAATCATCGCAACAGCAACAAAATTTTGCATTTAAGTAAGCCTTAAAAGTTTGCAAACCTCTTTACATAGATATTTCATTTGATGCTTATAGCAACCCTTTGATGTAGGCATTATTGTTATTATTATCATTATTACTATCAGCAGCAGCACATTACAGATGAGGGAACCAATGCTTAGAAAACTACAGGGTCATTTGGCTACTAAATGACTGAGGAAAGACTTAAACCCAGATCTTTTCTCTAGGTTGACAAAACCAAAGAGCGGGATAACATCTTCCTCTGAATTTGGAGCAAAAAAAAAAAGGATTGGAAGGTGATATTGAAGGAATTTTAGGTAAATATTTGATAAAGTGCCCAAGTTTTCTTGGTAAATTACAAGGCCAGATGTCCAAAGTGGTAACACAGGTAGCTTGAGAAATTTTAGAATAGAGGCTGTTGGAAATATTATTGCTTTGGTAATAAAGGAGTTCCCGATAACAGTGGCGAAGGTTTTCTGTGAGTGGCCATTCAAAAAGCATATTATAAGGGGCTGAGAAGGGAGAGGGAAAACAGGAAGTAGCAGCAAAGGTAAAAGTGTTTTGTTTGGTTTTAACACAGAGCTGGTCTGTGTAAGAGGGGATCTAAAGACCCTTGGCTTCCTATTTTGAAGGTTATTCTTGCTAACTATGAGGTAATTGGCCACCTGAGTATGCTGGTGGGGAAGGGGGATATTCTAATAGTCTTCTTCATCCACCTGTCTTTGTCCTCCACCATACTTGTCTGCAAACAGATTTAACTTTGTACTTCTATGGCCCTCATGATGATGGTGGGTGAGGACAGTAGCACATCTTACCTGTCAACCTGACTGCTTTGTTGTGAGAGGACTGGTTGACAGAAGAGACTACATCTTGCCCATCCATCTTTTACCCTGCACTCACTCAGCAACCAGGGGTGAGGGTGGGAAACAACTTTTCTTCAATCAGGTCCAAACAAGTTCCTGTCTCTCATGCAAGTGTGTTCTGGCCCTGCTTCTCCCATTTACTGGCCGCACAACAGGGTTTAATTAACTCTCAGTGAATATTTCTGGTAGGATAACCCCATGATGCTTTCCACCTCCTGATACTCAGGAATGGCCACGGGGAAGGGGGGTATATATAGAATCATAGCATCATCAGAGCTGGAAGGAACGTTAGATGTCATCTTATATAACTCTATCATTTCAAAGAAGAGCAAATTGTGGACCAGAAAATTTAGTGATTTGCTTAAGGACACATAAAGACACTGTCCAAACTCAGGTTTTCTGTGCCTTAAATTTAGCTACCTGCCATTCCCATGCCTGACCTGTCACCCCTGCCCCATTTACAAGCATGATCTCCTGCTATGAAATATGAATCGACTACCCAAGTATGTCATGCCATGTCCATAGGATAGGAAAGCGGGCAACTTTATATTATTGTCTTGGATGCAAAAATTAACTAATTACAGTGCTAGAGATGATAGATACATGTAATTTTAAAACAATAAAAATGTGATAGGTGCCAGAAAAGAGTGACAAAATACATGCAAAAGGAATCCAAAGGATCATAGATTTAGAACTCAAAAAGACCTCAAAGTCCAGGAGAAAGTCAAACAATCTTTGACACATAATGGTTATGTGAATGTAGGCAAGTCATTTAAACTCAGTCCTCTAAGAAACCATAACTATATATTTTAAAGAAGGTGCCAATCTGCTTTGGAAGAAATTCCCAATACTGATGATATCACTTGGCCCATTCCCATTCCTTTTTACACTCTGCTCTTTATCCACAAAATTAGGTAAGGATGATCATCTCCTTCACAGGGGTTATAGTCTAATGGGGGAGGGGCAGAGGAAGAAATGGGAATTAAATCTAATATAATATTTACTATAATCCTACAAGCATTTATTGAATAATTACTATGTGCAAGGCCCTATGATAGGTTCCAGAGTTACAAAGTCCATTTAAAATACGTATATTATATAACTAACTCTTTCATATATAAATGTAGTGGTTTTTTGTGTGTTTTTTTTTTTCATGTATAAATACATTGGAGACTGAGTGGTTAAGGATACCCTTGGGCTATATATAATTATTATAATGTGATCCCAAAGGAAACTTTGGGATTGAAAAAAATCTGCTTTTGAGCTATGTCTTCTCTGGTCAAATAATATAGAGAACTATAGCAATTATCTGAATAATTTAACTAAGACATTTTCTTATCCCCTTTGTATCATATTTCAGGTTGAAGGTAGAGTAGGGAGTCCACCTTTCCCAAACATAAATCTACTCAGTCTGAGCTATCCTCCATGGAATTCTAGGATTCTTTTACTGATTTTCTAGTTTTTGAAAGATAATTTGCTATTTGTTGTTTCCTACATTAATTGTTAATTTAATATACCTAGAGGAGCTGAAGATAAAACAAAATGCTCATTTAGTCTAGAAAAAACCTTCACGTTTTCCAGTGAATAGCACTATGTAGAAAGTGACTATTCATAGAATGCTTTGCAAATTACATTTGCTCTTGTCATTCTTTACACATCAATGCTCTAAATTAATGAAGTTTCCAAGGGACATAACAATCAGGAAAAAAAGATTATGAAAGAGTTTAATAAAGTATATCAAACATAGAACATGTAAGGTAGAAATTATAATTAATAAAAACAGAAATTTAACACCACCTTAAAAAAGGAGTCAGAATTCCCAGAAAGCAACACATGAGGCTAATGCAAAAATCAATGTTCACTGCACTGGTTGCTTGCAAAATTAGACAATTAATCCTGTGTAAACTAACCTATCGGGAAAGCACACTGCAGGGTTGCTGATCACTATTATGCAGTGCAATGTATTAAGGAAGTAGCACTTTAATGAGATCCCCAGAGAGTGTCTGGACTTGAATATTTTTCTCCCTTTAAGAACATTTTTACTAGATGTAGTTGACATTACTTTCCATATGTGATACACATATGCTCAAGTGTACTATTGTGCCAGTTATGAACACTAGGCAAGCATTGCTCATCTCAAGAACAAAACGATCCTATGAGGATGGGCTCAAGGAAATTGATGGATAAACAGGAAGAAAGGCAGACAGACGGTGGATAGATAGATAGATAGATAGATAGATAGATAGATAGATAGATAGATTAGTTAACACATATATGAATATAAATACAGGATGTCCCAAACGACTTAGGACTTTTTTTTTTTTAGCTTTAATACTTTAAAACTGTTCTAAGCTCTTAAAGCTTAAAACTGTATTAAGACTTTTGGGACACCATGCATAAATGTGTGTGTAAAAAACAATCCTGAAATTTACACATTAAAATTGTCACTTTGTCCTGCTTAAAACCATGTCTGCAATCTCTAGCTATCATGTGTTCCAGTGGCTTCACAGAGGCTAATGAACCATTTAAAGAAATTACATTACTTCAGTAATATAGCCTGACTCTATATGTGATGCATGTATATCCCTGTACATATAAGAAAATGTATTGTGGTATTTTCATAATTGTAGTTCCTATAATTCTTAAGATGGAAAGAGATACCTTGATATACTCAGAGTAAGAAGAGTCTATTCATAAATGTGTATCACCTGAAAAACAGCCTCAGCAGTTCTTCTAAAAGAATTGTTCTACCTCATTTGCATATGCCTAACTGGAACAAAATTTTTACAAAGAGCAAAACAGTTCTCTACTAAGGACTACATATCCAGTCTTATAACGTCATTAATGGAGGCATAATCTCATTGTCTGAGCCTCAATTCCTGTCTACAGGGTTATTATATTATAGATCAAATCCATCCAGGCTGTCCCTTCAAATTTATTTCCTATATCATCAATGCCTATAAATGCATATTCAGAAAATCAGTTAGAAATTAGATGCATTAAATTTTAGAAAAGGAAAGAAGCCTAAGGAAGAATATATGTAATAAATCTCCACAGGGAGTGGAGTGGGGAGAAAGAGACAGAAAAAGAGTGAAAGAGAGAGAGGAGAAGGGGAGACAGAGAGAAAGGGAGACAAAGTCAGAGGGGGGGGGGAAGGGAGAGAGAGGGAGACAGACAGTGACAGAGAGACAGAAAAAAGAGCGAAACAGAGACAGAGAGACAGAAAAAGAGACAGAGAGACACAGAGACAGAAAGAGACAGAGAGACAGAGAGAGACAGACAGACAGATAGACAGACAGAGACAGAGATAGAGAGACTGAGACTTTCGCTGTGAAGTAATGCTAGCTCTTAGTAATAGCCTTGCTAAGTGTGGCTGAATGTGAGAAGTAAGGCAGCATCCTCTCTGATAGGAATTCTCTCTTCTCATTTGCTTTGCCTCCGCTGCTGATAGCAAGTACATGAATCTTCAGAGGCTCCAACAAGATTTTTTTTTTAAAGAGAAAACAGAAAGAAGTATATGTATTGGGGAGGAGTGAGAGGAAAAGCCATTCAAAAGCAGGAAGGAAAAAGACAGGAGATATCAATAAAAATGCAAAGGTCAAGAAGAAGAAAAGAATTGAGCAAGAATTAAGGACAGATTATTGAGAAGAAATCTATTGGCCAGAAGGTTCACATTTTAAGTTTCTGCATTGCTTAGCTATTATCTCCTTTCCTTCAACCATTTCTAACAATTAACTCATTGAGACTCTATTTGGCATATTTTTCCCATGTCACCTCTCCCCTTTATCATCAACTATTATTTACATTCAGATATAATTGATTTCCTTTGTAATCATACACATTTTATTTTATGCCTTTAAAAACATTTTTCTGAGAAGGGATCCAGAGACTTTCCCCAGAACACTGTCCAAGGGTCCATGACACAACAGAGTTGAACATCATCCCCCCATTAAGATCCTTAAGATCCCAACTTAAGATCCCAAAGTCATTCACCCTCAGCACAGAAAGCCAAAACTCAAGGCAATAGGCACCTCTGAGCATGACAAAAGTCCGGCATTGCTGGGCATCAGCATTACTAGCTTTACTATAGGCATTAAATAGTATTTATTATGTGCTCACATGCACAGTGCTATACTAGACACCAAGCTTCCAGGAACTAATTTATCAGTTGGTATTTCTGTTTCATAATGAGCTCCCGACATAGCTTTTTCAGAGAGGCAATTAAGGCAGCAGGAAAAAAGAAAATCAAAGATGCTTAAAAAAGCTCAGCCCCACATAAGGCTTAAAGGATAGTATCTCACAGGTAAAGAGATAAAGATAAAGGAATATATTATTACCAGATGCCTTGGTTTTTCTTCAACACCTACCATATTATACTTTTTATCACATGAAAAAATAATATTAAATAAACATGAATCCTCCCAAAATATCTGCTGTTAGAATTGTTCATCTACAGTATTTAGGTGGGGGAAGGGAGGGAGATGTCATGAATTTCACCTTTTGACAAACGTTGCACCTTCTTGTTTGAAGGAAAATATTTTGACAAGACAAAAGACAGCTTCCTTATTCGGTTTCATAAACCTTTCAACATGAAGCTTTCTCAATATGTACACACACACACACACACATTCCTTTATGTGGACATTTTGTTTTGTTCTGCAGGAAAAAAAAGGCACTTATTTTCCCTGAAGCTCCAATAAATCATGGATGGTTTCAACTCAAACAATTCTCTATAAAAGGTCATAGAACTACAGCTGGGTAAAATAAGTCAGCAAACTGCTAATAACCCCTGTGTGAATGTATTTTTAAACAACCTGGCCTTTCCATCATTTTACATGGTAGCAAAATCCCTGGGTGGTTTTAAAGCAATTTCTTTTGTATATATTACAAGAGAGTTTATGAACCATTTTTGTGCTGCCATTCTACCAGTCTCTCATTTTTGACTATTGTCACTCAGCTTCCCCTTAATTTGTTTCCTTCCCCTTAAATTGTTTTGTGTTTATTTTCTGTGTCCATTCATCCCCTCCTCACCTCACATAAACTATAAACTCCTTGGGCACAAGGTTCTTGGGAAGATAAATGAGAAAACATGTGGAAAGCACCTAGCTCAGGGCCTGGAAGACAGCTGTTGTTGAGTCATTTCAGTGATGTCTAACTCTTTGGGACCTCATTTGGGGTTTTCTTGGCAAAGATACTGGAGTGCTTTGACATTTCCTTCTCCAGATCATTTTACAGATGAGGAAACTGAGGCAAACAGGATTAAGCAACTTAGTCAGGGTCACACAGCTAGTAAGTGTCTGAGGCTGAATTTGAACTCAAATTTTCCTGATTCCAGATCAGTGTTTCATCCACTGCACCAACTAGCTGCCCCTGAAACACAGTAGGTTTTGTGTAAATGCTTATCTCCTCCACCCCTTTCCTTTCTTTGAGGGCAAGAAGCATGTTCCTTTCTGTTTTTGAATCCCCAGTACTTAGCAAATACCTAGAACATTGTAAGTGCTTGATTAATGTTTAATAAATGAACAAATGTATGAATGAATGAATGAATGAATGAATGACTGCATGTATGTATATAAATACTATATACAGTTGGTTGTGAGCGCAAAATTTTGTTAATGGTCTTGTATCTAAGTTAGGTGAGCTGAATGTCTTCTCTTCAAATAACTATCATAATAATTACAAATGGAAAAGATGATTTGATACAAATCAAGTACTCCTATTAAATACGGTTCAATGTGTTTCACGTAGACCTATAACTATGGTGAGACTACTGGAGCATTTACCCAGAACACTGACATTTAGATGGAACCAATATTACCTTCACTCCCTCGACAGGGGCAAATAATTACACTGACCTAGAGTTTCTCGCTCCGTGTAAACTTGCATGCTGAGGTCTGAGACCTACCCTCCCCCCCCCCACTGCCCCCACAACTAAATCATTCTTTATTGCTTTGAACCTAGTCCTAAGGTTCCAAATGGGCAAGACACCATGTGATAAAAGTGCATACAATTACTTCTTTTTCCATGGAGTGCATCTTTGAATGGAATTTAGGAAGACAGAGTGGTAAATGAATTCTCTGCTGGCAGAAGAATTCTCATAAATAGCACGTGGACACCTAGTGAAAGAAACGATGTCAAACTACATTTGCTGTGCACCCATACTACATGTTTTGCCTTTGCAACATTTCTCTTACACATCCTCTTTTCTTCTCTGATATTGCCACCTCCCTGGTGTAGGCTCCCATTGCCTTACTCTTGGCTTCTTGCAATAGTCTGCTGGTTGGGCTCCCTTCCCCAAGTCTCTCTTCACACCAGTCTATCCTCCACTCAGCAGTCAGATTTGATCTTCCTAAATTATGTCTGACTATCTCACTTCCATGTTCAATAAACTCCAGTGTTTCCTTATCGCTTTCAGGATTGAACATAAAATCCCATGTTTGGTGTTCAGACTTTAACCTTACTTTATACCATACTCCCCCCTTTCACACTCTGCTATCCAGTGACATTGGCCTCCCTACTGTTCCTTGTATCTGACACTCCAACTCCTGCCTCCAGGCATTTTCACTAGCTGCCCCATGCCTAGAATCTTCTCCCCCTCCATAGCTGTTTCCCGTCCTCCCTGGCCTCCTTCAAGTCCCACCTAAAATGGCATCTGCTACAGGAAGTCTTTCATGATCTTCCTCAATGATAATACCTCTTCTCTCAGATGGCATGCAGTTTATCTGCATATATCTTACTCTTGCCTTAATCCACCAGATAAGGAAATGGCAAACCACTCCAGTATCTTTGCCAAGAAATGGACAGTATGGTCCATAGGGTCACAAAGAGTTGAACATAATTAGAATGAACAACAACAATTCTTTTTCTTACATAGTTGTTTACATGTAGTTTTCTCTTTTAGACTGTGAGATCCTTCAGAGGGTAGGTACTTTTTTTTTTTAATTTTTATTTGGATGGAGGATATCATTGTCGTTTGCCTTCCCAGTGCTTAGCATAAGGCACAGCACATAGTAAATGCTTAATAAATACTTGTCAACTGACTGACTGATTAACTATCATGATTGTCTGTTTCTCCATGTCTGCTCTGATTATTAAAAATTGCCTGCCATCTAAAAACAACTTTGCAAAATTAACTTACATTATTGTAAGGAATCAATGGAAATTTTAAAGGAAAATTTCAAAATATATATATATTTAAAATATATTAGTACACATCTTAAAGTGAATCTCTTCAAGTTATTAAGACAAAGAGGTCAACAGAGCATTCAAAATTCACTTAAGATTCTTACAATTGAGACTTCAATGAAAGATGACTTGGATCTCTCACATACTTATTGCTGTTCTGTCATAAGAATAAATGAAGTAGGTTCTCCAAGGGCAGAGAGAATAAATCAGATATCTCCTCCAGGGCTATAGGTATTTACACTAGAGCCTCACCCCAATATGGCTGATGGTAACCTAGAATTTAATGAAAGAGGGATGTTTTTAGATCACACAGGTCTAGAGCTGAAAGGACCCTCAGAGGTCAGGAGGTCAGGGGTCAGTCCACAAGCATTTATTGAGGGTTTACTGTGTGTCAAGCACTTTGCTGAAGGTAGAAAGAAAGGCAAAAGGATAGATAGAAAGGGAGGCAGCTAGTAGAGAAGTGTATAGAGCACTGGCCATGGAGTTAAAAAGACCTGAGTTAATCTCTGGCCTCAGAGACTTACTAGCTGTGTAACCCTTGGAACGCCCCTTTACCTCAGTTTCTTTAACTGTAAAGTGGGGATAACAACAGTATCTACCTCTTAGGGTTGTCTTAAGGATCAAAGGAGATAATATTTGTAAAAAGTGCTTGGCGCAATACCTGACACATCCTAGGCTCCATATAAATGTTGATTCCCTTCCCCTAAAGATTAAATTCTAATTAGAGAAGGCAATTCATAAAAGGGACCTGAAAAATGGTGTGGACGAAGAGGGCTGCAGAGCACAGAGTCAGAGGCCATTTTATTCAACCCCCTCATTTTATAGATGAAGAAAATGAGGCCCACGAATGTTAAGTGACTTGCCTAAGGTCACACAAAGATCATCAATGGGTGAGTTTTGAAACCAAACATTTTACAAGGTTGTCTGGGGCAGAGAAGTTAAGTGACTTAATCAAGGTCCCCTAGTTAGAATGTTTCAGAGGAAGGACTTGAAGCTGAACCTTACTGGCTTTCTAGCCAATGCACCATAACAAAGCCTAAAGCAATATGTTCAACAATGCTTGCCTGTAGAATACAATCCACTGCCTCTCAAAAGGTTGTTGTGAGTCTCAGACACTGACCATGCAGGTGAAGCACTTTGCAACTTTAAACTACAACACAACACCATTTGCTGTTGGAACTATATTAGTTTATGTTCTCTTTGTTTCCTGTGTTACTTAGATCCCCAGATACACTACAAGCTTCTTGAGTGCAAGGATGCTAGTATCTCATTGGCCATCCATCACATATAATACGTAATGCCTTCCTAGATGCTCTATAAATGAATGATGCATGCAAATGTTATCTTTCTACATCACGTAACTCTGAAGTCATAGTAATGTAAACACAAAAAAAGGCCCATACGAATGGAGATGAAAACATCGCTCAGCTCGGTGGTCCAGTGAATAGAACCCTGGGCTTCAAGTCAAGAAGACAAGTTTGAATCCCAACTCAGCCACTTACTACCTTGGTAAATCTCTTAAATTCTGTCAACCTCAGTTTCCTCATCTGGAAAATGAGTAGTTTGTGCTCATTGATCTCTAAGTTCTCCCTGCAGCTCTCAAGCTATGATCCTAACAATAAGGTTTTCTGATTGGCCAGCTCAAAAATGTCTCTTGCCTTAAAAATGATGAGCTATACAATATTTTTTTTCCTTTGCCTTTTCCAGATAATTCACAATGGGAAAGAATGACAGTTTCCCCCACCCCACCCTGAGCTCTGTTGTTGTTGAGTTGCTTGAGTTGTGTCTGACTTTTCATGACCCCATTTGGGGTTTTCTTAGTAAAGATACTAGAGTGGTTTGCCATTTCCTTCTTCAGCTCATTTTTCAGATGAGAAAACTAAAGCAAACAGGGTTAAGTGACCTGCCAGGATCACGTCGCTATTAGGTGTCTGAGGCCAGATTTGATTTCAGGAAGATGAGTCATCCTGACTCTAGGCCAGGTACTACATTCACTGCACCACCTAGCTGGCCCACCTGGACTCTACACACAATTTTTTTTTTTTTTTCAGAATGGAGGCATATCTGTGATTTTATTAGTCAGGGAACTTCCCAATGTAGAAAATCCCTTCAAAAGAGATCATCAACCCATCCATAATCTGAGATTACAAAAGGTTCTAAATAGACGCAATCAAGTCCAATAAGTTCATTTTACCTTTGAGAACACGGAGAACTAGAGAGATGATAACAGATGAAGAAAACAAGTTTACATGGCTAATAAGTAGCAAAGCAAGTGTTTGTACCCAATTGATCTTGTTTTGATTCCAAAGCTCTTTTCTCTACAACAAAACTACATTCTCTTTGAGTCTTAGATCTTCCTGGTACAACAGAAAGGCGGGACCTGAACAGGTCTTTCTGAAAAAACAAAATAGTCCACTTTCTATCCATAAACTGTATTGTCTCTACTAAATACCCATAATTTTTCATCCTACTGGATTTTTTATTTTATTGGTGAAAAGACCTCCTAGTGCAGAGATTTCCTCTATCAATGCAAATAGACAACATTTCTATATATTCTACTTAAAGAGTTTTGCCTAAATGACTGGGAAGTTAAGAGTGATGATCTGAATCACACAGCTAGCATGCGCCAGAATCAGATTAAGACAGGTCTTAATCGCTTAGGGATCCAGTGCTTTGTAGAGAGTAGGCCATTGAAAACGTAAAGGTATAGAGGAAAAAAATAAGTTATTTTCTTCCCCTTTTTCCTCCTGTAACTGATTTCTAAACTGATGATCAAGCTAACCTTGCTGTAACTAATTGAACCCAAAGAATTTAGTCTAAATGCTGAAACTGCATGAATTTTAGGTCTTTTTATCTTGCCTCAGCAGCACTCCTAGCAATTTATAATCTGGCAGATCTTCCTACCCTATTGAATGGCTGATAGGTTTGGAGCTTCTTTGAAAGATGGGCTAAAAGTCAAGACATTAACGTATAACTTCTACATAACTCCCGATTTCCCAAAAGGTTGTGCTCAGCATGCCTAAAGCAGTATCTTCAGCATCCCTTGCCTATAGAATACAGTTCACTTCATCAGTGTCAAAAGAACTGTGTAGAAGCATTCTCGTTACAGACTCAGCCTGCACTCACAGTGTTGCCTGTGGCATCTCAAGCCCGCTGAAAATAAGAGCACCAAATGCCGTTTTCAGTCAATACTCATGCTGGCAGTGACAAGTGGAATTTAGAGCTGGGATATTTTGTTTAAAACTGTATCCCACTTCCAATAAGTATATAAACCTTTCTTCTCTTCAATCTTAGGGTGCAAGGGACATTTCAAAGGGTGGCCACCTATCTGTAAGTCAAGCTCCCAAAAGAATGTAAGCTTCTTGATGCAAGGGAAACCATTTAGCACAATAGTAGATTCTTTTAAAAATATAATTTAATTTATGGAATAAAACAAGTATTTCCATAAAATAGTACAATAAAAAAGATAATTGTATGTGAAACTCCAAATCTGCTATGCACAAGTTCCTCTTCCTTTCAAATATAGAACAAAATTATCATGTAAATTTCTTTTTTTCTTCCCTCCCCCACCCCACCCTGGAGATGGCTACCACACACACACACACACACACACACACACACACACACACATACACGGATATATACATACATAATTACTCTATACATACTTCTATTTATCATTTCTTTCTCTGGATACAGATAGCTTCTTTCTTCATAGGTCCTTTAGGGTTAATTTGGATATTTATAATAGACAAAATAACTTATTCACTCAAAGTCATTCTCAAACAATATTGCTGTTACTGTATGCAATGTTCTCTTCTTTCTGCTCATCTTGTTCTTCATTATTTCATGCAATCCTTTCCATGTTACTCTAAAATCATTGAGTTCACCATTTCTTATAGCACAGTAATATTCCATCACGATCACATACCCCAAGTTGTTCAACCATTCCCCAATTATTAAAGCCCAATAATAGATTTTTAATAACTAATAACATGCTGAATAAATGAATGAGTAATAAAACACTCCAATTTTTTAAACTAAATAAAATCCTAAGATATTTATTGTATTTTCTCTTAACAATGCTAAAAAGATTTTTTTTAAGAAAAGATTTTTCAACTTACATGTATTTTCCATTAAGTAAGTAGTAATGTGGTCTATAGGATTGGTGTTTGATATGCCCTCAAATGTCTAATTTCATTGACATTAATCATAATGAAGGTTACCTATAATAAGCATAGTACCTGAAACATGATTAGCCCTTAATAAATGTCTGTTGATTGATTGAGAATATTTTTTTTAATCAGACATACTTCTTTGACTTTGAGATATCAATATAACACTGCCATGGAAGTAAATTCTCCTAAAATATATAAATTTATTCTTTAAAGCTCAAATAGATTTACATCGCCTGACTTAGTGATGGAAATAGATCTCAAAATTCTGGTTTTTTTTCTTTTATAATAAGGTTCCTAAGCCAGAAACTCTCCTCACAGCATATCAATCTCTGAAAGCACCTGCTACAGGGTGACAGGAACTTTTGGTGGCATTGACTGATTCTCGGGGACACTAAATAAAACATTAGCTGGTATGCTGAAAGTCAGGAAGCCTTTGGAAGTCATAAAATTGCAAATCCAAGGGGCAAATTTTACCGCTGAATCATTCAACAGATAGCAAGGAGACCTTCCTATGATTTAGTTTGTATTTTGGGGAGATCACAACAATGAACAGAGAGAGAGAGAGAGAGGTTTTATAATTAGCCACCACACATGTGACAAAACAATAGGTAAGTTGTTGCTTTTTTCCTTGCTCAAAATCTAATGTAGTACATAAATTACTGAAGATTTTTTACTTTATTCATGAAAGTTGTATAAGAATTCTACCCTTTATAAGAAGGTAAAATCTAAGTAAGATGCTCACAATGTAGACTGGGAAAAGACAAAGTACTTTTCCCTAGTTACAGTCACAGTTCTTGGTTTTATAAGCTCTAAATTATGTGTAGTCTCCATATATACAAGTGCATTAGGAGCCACCTTCAGAGTCAAGATCACCTGGGCTCAAGCCCCACTTGTGAAACATGCAGGCTGTGTGACCCTGGAATAGCTAATTCTCTAACACTCAAAGTAATGAAGTGGATGTGGATCACAGCATTCATGGAGGGCGTTCCTAATAATAATAAAAATCACAGGTCCTGAGAGAAAATAAGAAAGAGAGAAAAAACTGTTGCAAGGAATATTTACAAAAGACAGAATGTTTTTTCAACCACTGTTACAAAATCTAATGAATCAAACTCTGTCTTCTTCCTGAATTTTGACATTATTTTTCTAAATGCATGCCACATGCTCCCTGTGGGTAGGGAGTATATGTATCATTTATCTTATTTAGGACCCTCAGAGACTAGCAACAATGAATGCTTTATGAAATGATATCTCCAGGGATAATCCATGATGTGTCTAGACAGAAATACATCATTTAAAGTCACACATATGAAGCAAGTGCATCAATAGCTAATCAGCACTACAGAAACCAATTCAAATATTGTGAAAGATCCAGACAAGGAAAGGAAACATGAAATATTATACTCACAGTCTAAAATCAATGCAAATTGACTAAACTGTGGCTTTAGAGTTCTTAACCTTTGTTTGTTTGTTTTTGAATTGACACCTTTCAAAGTGTGGTAAAAACTATAGAGGTTTTTGCAGTATAACATTTTTTAAGGTACAAGATAAAGCGTATAGGAAAACAAAGGAAATAAATTAATTGAACTAGTTACCAAATGGTAGATTATATACATATATACACACATATATATATACATACATATGTGTGTATTGTGTGTGTGTGTATATATAGATAGGTATAGATACAGATAGATACAGAGATAGATAGATGCATAGATACCAAAACAAAAAAAAACAAACAAGTTCACTGACCCTAGGTTAAGAATTCTTGCATTAAACAGACTACTTGGATATGTACAATCAATGAAAACACAATCCCACATTAGCCAAGTTTCAAAAGCTTTAATATCACAGTCCCTAAGAGGATGACTATAGTCCCATGATCAGCTTAAAAATCACTTTGAAAAGGCACAAAGCAGTTGAGTAAGTGGTTTAGAACCCTCTAGGTATGTCAGTGTTTGCATAGGTATGGCCACATCTTACCCTCACTACAGGATTGTAAGCTCCATGAGAGTCTGTGTCTCATATTCAGCATGCAACAAAAGTCTTAGCACACTTTTAAGCTGATAAAGTTTAAAACTGCACTAAGACTTCTGCTATACCCTACATTTTTATAGCCTCCTTTGATGTCTAGTGCAATGCTTAATGTATAATAGATATCATTTGAGTCTAAATGAATTCAATTTAATTACAACAAATTTTTAATGGGTACCCAATTTACTTCCATTCTACTCAATGCCCCTCCTCCTAGTACTTCTTCCTCTCTGTGTCTCTTCTACCCTCCTTCCATTCTCATTCTCTGTCTCTGTTTCTGTGTCCATCTGTCTGTCTCTCTCATCTTTTTTTTCCATCTTGCATGCACATTCCATTAAGAGGAAAACAACCCAATTGCCACTATGATGCATAAATAAAGTATGAGAGGAATTGGTCTCAATGAAAAACATGAGAAAAGAGCCCACTGTTCTCTTGCTGGGGCAACAAGCCACTCAAGAACAACATCCAGGCCAAGCTCACTGATTTCATGATCAGTCTTAATGCTTGATATTTGGCCTGCATTTCCCTCCTTTGGCAATCTTCACAAATTCACAATATGTCCCTTATACAGAGCCTAAAAGTCACAAATATTCATCCCTGTGCTTGCCTGGAACTAGAAGGCATCTCAGAGGTCAATTAGTCCAACTCCTTGAGGAAACTGAGGTTTATTGTCTTGGACTTGGAGTCAATAAGATCTAAATCCAAATCACACCCTAGGTACTTACTATCTCTACAACTTTGGACAAGTCACTCAAAAACCCAGTGCCTCAATTTCCTCTTCTGTAAAATTGGAGAGTTAGACTTCATGGCCCTTAAGACCCTTCCTTGTTCTAAAGCCATGATTCTCTGAGGTTAAGTGACCTGTCCTAGGTAGTAAATATCAGAGAAGGAATTTGAACTGTCAAGTTATTTCACTCCCAAAGCCATTACCCTATTGTGCCACCCACACACATTACTTCTTTCTTGTTCTCCCACCCCCACCAGCATCTTTCATATACAAAGGTACCTCTTCTATAACAAAGCACGGTGCCGTCCAGAAATTTTGGTTGCAGTAGTACTTATTTTCCCTTTGCCCTCTTACCCCTTTCTGAGAACACATGTTCAGAGACATGCTAACATCATACTCCAAGGGTGCCCACTTCTTCCTCCCACATGGCATCATGAAGAAACAGGCCCAATTTATATTCCTTGTTAACTTGTTTCTTTGCCTTCTGCAGTCCTCCTATACTCCTAATATCCCTTCTATTCACCTCTTTCTTCTCCATGCCTCACGTTTCTGTCAATATCTGGGCAGTACACAGGCAATCTTTCCTATACATCAGAGTTGCTTGTCTATAGCTCAACCCTAATCAAACATGAGCAAATGTTTGTTTGTTTTTTCCCTACTTGTGTTTAACTTTCAAATATACTATATTATACATATATGTATGTGTTTATGTGAGTATATGTGTAATGTATACACACACATATGCTCTTTTTTCAAAACTTGAACTATTCTACAAAAAACATGTAAAATTTTTGGCCTTCCTTTTGGATCACAGAAGAAATTTGAATGACTATAATATTAAAAGATTAAATATGTTGATATTATATAATACTATACATATATTCCATTAATTTCTGAGTTTCTAAACTTTTTCTGGGTCACCTGATGGCTTTTGTGTGTTTTCTGTGGCTTCCACAAAACTCCCCCAAAATTCTCATTTAATTTCTTGTGCTGACCCATGATATATTGAAACTGCTATGTAGAAAGTTATAATGTGGAAGGGATAACTGTGTACTGTATTTCATATTATATAAGTTTGTCCTGTGCACTTTTGTACTCAATTACAGTATGTCCTACGTATGTAAGAATAACATAATAAAATTATATGTTTATACTTTTAAGAGTATATCATGAATATGCACAGAGCTAGGTGCTAATAGGTGCTCTAATACATGCTGAAATGAATTGAAGTGTATATGAATGCACTGGAATCTTACTGGTCTGAGATGAATTCAGAGAAGCACAGAAAGATATGTGAACTGATGCAAAGTAAGGAAAGCCAGGAAAATAATATACAAAAAGACAATAGCGATATAAAAAGAAAGAATAGTAAAACAATGAAAAACTGAATGATGTGAAATTATGATAACCAAGCTTGTCCCAAAGAAGAGGTAAAAGAACACACCTACCCTCACTTCATTGCAAAAGCAGGGAGGGGCACGGATGTTAGGTATTATAGGTAACATTTAAGAGTTTCCGGGATTTTTCCCTTCATATATTATTATAAGGGATGGAATGAGGAACAGGATACAATAGGAAATAAATATATATGGTATGAATACAAAAAATGTCAATAAAATCCATTTTAAAAAAGAAATAAATTGAATTCTCTATAAGTTTGATACTGAAGATGTGACTTTGAACATGGAGGAGACTGAACTCTTCACCAACCCTCCAAAGTGTTTCTCCATCTAAGTGCTTATCATAAGAGATCAAGAAATTGTCTTTTTGATGGATTTTATTCAACTATTTAAAGGAATCATAATTTAAAGAATTCTAGAATTAGGCACTATTATTTATTTTCTTTTCTGGTGCTTTTAAATAATTACATAAATTATGAAGTTGCTTGCAATGGCCCTTGCAGAATTAGGCTTGTAAATGCCAATGGTATCATCTATTAATATGTTGGTTCTATAGCCATTTACTACTGCATGTAGGACCCAATGCTGAAGGGCATTCAGTGTCTACCTAGTAAACTGCCCCATATACAGTAGTATTGTCAAAGGAATGAAGGAAGGAAAGAAGAAATTTATTAAGAAAGGAAGGCAAGAAATACTGTACAAGGAATTTATATAACACCAAGGATAATTGCTATTGATGTGGTCTCATCTAGGACACTTTCTGTTTGCTTATTCTCTGCTGCTGAGAATCTTTGAAGGTAGCAAAGAAGAGAGAAGGAAAATGACCAGCTTTCATATGTATGTGTGTGTGTGTGTGTGTATAATTTTTTCCATCTTTTTTTAAATGTCCAGAAAATCTGTAGACCTTGAGCATATCATTTGCGTTAATGAGGACATGAATAACAAATACTATGAAAATTGAAATGTTGCTTTTTGTTTGTTTTTGTTTAAATAAAAAAGCCTGAATGACATATGCTTTGCTTGGTAGAGAATAGGAAGGGAGGGAGTGATGGTGCATTGAAACGACACGTTCTTGCAAGAATTATTTGAAGATATTCAGAGAAACAACACTCAGACTTTTCCCTTTGGCTTAATATAACATATTTTCCCCAGGTCAGATATTATCAAATGTGATGAATTGATCTTTGACTTTCCTGCATAAATCAGGAGAACATCATGACAGCGGCAAGTCTCTGGAGTTTCTTCTGAGATATAAGTGAATTTAGCTTGCTGTTTTTTGTGTTTTTTTGGGGGTGCCCAGTGAGTCACAATTTAACTGGACAACACTAATGGAAGACTGAAAACTGGGGCCAGGGGTGCTGTGCTGAGTCAAGGATATCTTTCTGATTCTCAAAGGGAGAGGAACTTCAGAAACATCATTATTTGAGGAAGATAAAGAGAGTTGGAGGGCTATAGCAGTTCCGTGTCCACAAGATCAAATATTTGTTGCTGGAAGTGACCTTAAGTTTAGCCTCCTTGTTTACAGATAAAGAAACTGAGTCACAGAAAGATTAAGCAACCAGCAAGTGTAAGAGGTGAGATCTGAACCCATATTCTTCAGTCTCTGGTTCCCATGATCTATCTGCTATACCATGCTTCCTGTTCCAAGACATGAATTAAAAAGATAAGTCACTGAAAGAGAGTGAGAGGTGGGAAGTAGAAATGTTAAGAACATCTAGGCTAAACTCCATTTCAAGCTTCATTGAAAACCAGGGTTATTTATTATGGTAGGCTTTTTAGATCCTCTAACTTTGTAATTTCAATCTCTTGTTATTTTAAACTGTCCCTGTGGTTGCCAGTAATTAAAACACACACACACACACACACAACTACAACACACAAATGCAAAATACCCAAAGAATAGCTGTGTGTGTGTACATGTATGTGTGCATACAGATATGAGAAATTGGTAAGCTGTCACTGAACACTATAAATTCTAAAAACTTGAAGTTGAGCATTATCCAAAACCAATGGAAAGGAACATGATTGGTGACATCAAGCTGCAACACATTATAAACAATGTAATAGCCAGCAAAATAAAAAGAAGCCAGTAAAGACAATCAATGATGAGAAAAGGACTGGTCAAGTGGAGATAGGACTACTGGTGTTTTCTTCTGAGATCTTCTGAGAGGTCCAAAGAAGGTAAGGAAATCCCCTTTCTCATGTTACATTGAGAGCCTTTGATGAACTTACAGGAGCACATATAGGGGTCTAATAAGACTGGCAGGCATGGCTAGGTTGCAATTTGCATGATTAAAGACAATACTTCATCCATTGTTGCTTGTACTATTGTAACAGTCTTCCTACTCAATAAACTCCAATGACTCCCTATTGCTTCCAGAATCAAATATAACTTCCTCTATTAGGCATTCAAAATTTTTCATAACTTAGACTCTTTCTATTTTTCTAGTCTTCTTAAAACTTATTCCTTTCTGAATGTCCATCAACTGGGGAATGACTGAACAAGTTCTGGTATATGTGGTAATGGAATACTATTGTGCTATAAAAAGTGACAAGCAGGGTGATTCCAGAAAAACCTAGAAATACTTACATGAACTGTGCAAAGTGAAGTGAGCAAAACCAGGAGATCAGGATACAAAAACAGCAATATTATATGATGAAGAACTGTGAATGACTTAGCTATTCTCAGCAATACAATGATCCGAAACAATGCCAAAGGACTCAGGATGAAAAATGCTATTCACCTTCAGAGAAAGAGCTGATGGTATTTGAATACAGATCAAAGCATAGGATTTTTCACTTAATTTTTTTTGTCTGTGTTTTTTTCTTTCACAACATGGCTAATACGGAAATGGTTTGCATGTTTGCACATGTATAGCCTATATCAAATTCTTTAATGTCTCAGGGAGGGGGGGACAGGAAGGAGGAAGAGAATTTGGAACAAAAATTTTTTAAATGAATGTTAAAATTGTTTTTTATGTGTTATTGGTGAAAAATAAAGTATTATTCAAAATTTTAAAAAATTCTCAAGGGAAAAAAGAACAAAACAACTTATTCCCCTGAAGACACTTTTGAATCCAGAAACACTATCTTCCTTGCTGTTGTTTGCACGTGATATTCCATCACCCAATTCTGTGCCTTTTTACCCATATAAGGCACTTCTGTGCCTTTTTTGCCCATGACTGGAATGTCATCCCTTCTCACCATCATACTGTGAAGTCCTTGAGATTAGGAACTGTCCTTTACCTTTTTTTTCCCTAAATACTTTGCACCATGCCTGGCACATAGTAAATAATAAAAGTTTGTTGACTGACCAACCTTTTCCTTCTGGCTTCCTTCAAGATTCTTGCAAGAGGCCTTGTCTAGGTTTTTCCTCTCCCATGTCTTTTTCCTTTCTTTTGAGGAACCTTCCATCCTATGTTGTTTCCCCATAAGAATGAGAGCTCCTTGAGGATGGGGGCCATGCTTTTTCCTTTCTCTCTTTGTATTTCTTGCACTTAGCAGTCAGTAAGTCAGGCATTTATTAAGCACCTACTATATGCCAGACACTGTGCTAAATGTTTAAGGTATGAAAAAAATAAGTTCCTACTCTTGATGAGCTTACAATCTAATGGGGCAGATCATTGTAAACAGATGTGTACAAACAAGTTGTGTACAGGATAGACTGGGGGTAGTCTCAGAGGGAAGGCTATTTGATAGATATGGTAGATTAAGGAGGATTGGGAAAGGTGTAGTGCCTGGCACATATTAGGTGCTTAATGTATGCCTATTGAATGAATGACTACTATTGATTTGATCCTAGCTCCAAATGTATACTTGAGTCACATTTTGCAGGGGTTCTGGTTGAGAGCATATCAGAGGAAATGAAAAGCCAGTGGTCAGCCATACCAAGGGGAAAGTGAGCAAAGAGGACAATGAAAAGAAGAGAATATGGGACAATGAGTTCAGAGATGGAGGGAGTAGATATGTGAATATCCTTTCCAATACCACTGTAAAATGGTAAAAAAAAAAAAAAAAAACTGCTCATACTTGGTCACTTTCTTCTTCTAACTCTCCTTTCCTCATTTTATAATCTGTCACCAATTCCTTCTTCATCTTCTTTTGTTTGGTGACTCTTCTAAGATCTGTTTCTCATCAGCCCGTCAATGAAGTTCCCTTTTCTGGCCTTAGTCATCTAATTACAAAACTATCAAAACCTTTTGTCATCGGATCTCTGCCTTCAGGAGTTTTTCTCTTGCAATTCAGTCTAAATGTCACTGCTATAATCCTTTCTAGATTGTCACTTTAAACATGATGCCACTTGCTTTTTTCTTTTTTTTTTTTAAGTTCACCCTGGTTCCCCACTGCTTCATAGCACAACTAATAGCCTCATTTAATTTCACCATTCTGCCTGCCTTGGCTTTTGGTACAGTCCCATCCTTATTCTCTCTTATTCCTATGTCTAACCACTCTTAGTTATGACACTTTCCATTCATTGCCAAGCAAAAAACAGACATTTGTCCTCCTCCATTCCAGTCTTACCTCATACCCTTCACAAGTCACAACTGAATGAGATAAAAGCCAGGAGGCTCCTAAGCAAAACTGATTTTTTTTTTCAATCCTTCCTCTCTTTTTTGTATGCATGACAGAGTTTAATTCCTATGTTTTATTTATGGAATGATGAAATACACATGATTTTCTGAGATCTGATTTCTACATGGGCTCCTACATGCTATGGGGGAATCATATAGAGAGGAGTTTGGGGCTTCTGAAGAGTCTTTTGTTGTGGGGACTTGTGCACAATACATGAACATGAGTGTGTGCATTCGTGCCAGATCTTTTTTTTGGGTCTACCATTTTCCTGGATGACACTGTTTTGCTGGAGAGCTGCCTCAAATCACAACCCAGATTGTCTATACCTGTAATCCCCATGAGGTTCCCTTTGGGGAAGCTCTGATTCTTTCTCCTTAATGAGGACTACAACAAAAGATCAATAATTTCCACTCCACCCCCTACTGCTAAATGGATAAGGATGGCTGACCGCCTTAAAGACAACTCCTACCAAATAGCAAGGGTAATTAAAGGTCTCGGAGCTGAGTGGAGGACTTTTCTAACCCTGATGCTCTACCTGCTGTTCCCAGTGACAGTTCTCATCCGATGTGCTTCCCAGAATCTGCCCAAATCACTTGTGCATCTCCATTCAACCCCACTTCTAAGAATCAATATATCCGTGTTGCTTGGGTTATTAACTCGCAGGGGACAAAAATCCTATCTAGCATATTGTAGACACATTAATAATGATGGAGCAATTGTTTGATGAATACTAGTTCACATATGATAGTCACCAAAACTCAAATGACTAAATATTTAGTAGATGAAATTCAGCCCTTCAGAATTTTGCATAAATTGTTTCACTCTAGCATTTAAGAATAATTCATCACATCTTCTTTTGCTTGCACACAAGTCTCTAGGTTATTTCTTTTTTTTTCTAAAATGAAAGACAGCTTGTGTAGTTCCCTATTGATTCACACACACACATTCACACACAAACATGCACACACACACACACACACATAAAATTAATATGCAGAGCATTTACCTGGAGAGGTTTTACAGACAGTTTTCAGACATATGGTAAATTCCCAATGTACAATTCAACAAAATAAATTATGGAATCCATCTGAACTGAATTGCAAAAGTCAATGAATTGATGATAGTATTTACAAAGTGTAGTCTCCCTAAGCAATAATAATAGTTTCTCTCTCCCTCTCCCTTCACAATTATAACAAATATGTGCATAGGACCTGCTTGGTGCAAACCTACTGTGTGCAGAGTATTGTGCTAGGTGCTGGGGAGACACAAAGTTTAAATAGGATTCAACATGTTCAAAGCAAACTAATAATATTTTGTCCCCAAAAATCCTTTTTCCTCTTCCTAATTTTCAGGATACCACTACTGTCCAGGAATAAAGGCTTACAACTTTGAATAAGAAAGATGCATTGGATCATGATTTGAAAGATGGAGTAGATCATTAGGTCACTAGAGGGAGCAATACCATTAGTGTGGTGGCAACCAGGTATGGGCCTTTTTTTCATATTTGTTTTTAGCATCAAAATAGGGGTAGTATCTGCATGGGAAATAAAGGTAAAATTATGTTTTTCTCTGTTTTTAGGCTTGGTTAGAATTGAGTCAGCCTGCAGACAGATGACGGATCACTGGCAAAGGAAAGATCGATAATGCATGAAAAAAGGAGAGATGCAGCAAGATTCTGGAGGAGATAGGAGAGGAGATCAAGAACACAGGCATAGCAAATAGTCCTAGTAAATGGCATATATATATATATATAAAATATATATATATAAAATATATATATATGTATATTTTCTATGATCAGAGGACAAGAGTAGAGTGAGGGTGATATAACTGAGAAGTTTTGAGGAATGGAAAAAAGGAGATGAGGAAATTCATATCAGGTGAATTCTCAGTGGAGAGACAGCTGTGTAAAGAATGAATAGAACACTAGACTTGAAATTAGGAAGACCAGGATTCAAATCTCATCTATGAAACTTCCTAGATGGAAGTCCAGTGCTCTGTCTATCACTCCATGCTGACCCAAAATCAGAAAATGTTATTGAGTGACTGAGGCAAAAGAATAGTCTGGATGTAGCAGTAGTAGTAGTAGTAGTAATAGTAACAGTGAGAATTTATATAGCACTTAAATATTTGAAAAGCTCTTTAAATCTTATCTCATTTGATTTCACAAGAACTTTTGGAGGTAGGTGCTATTATCATATTTTACAGATGAGGAAACTGAGTCAGGAAGACATTAAGTGATTTGCCAAGGGTAACACAACTAGCAAGTTTCTGAGTTTGGATTTAAATTCAGGTCTTCTAGATTCCAGATGCAGAGTCCTATCCACTATAAGAGCAGTATGCTAATACCATTTTACAAGCTTAAAGATCAGGAGGAGTGTTCAGCACTGGATAAATTTCTAAACGATTCTCAGGGGAAAATTAGGTTACATTTTTAAAATGATAGAAAGAATACTTTTTTTGGGGTGGAGGAGAGTATGGGAAGGGGAGGTTTGGGATAGAGAATGGGTTCCAAAGGACCTGGTAGAATGTCCTAGAAAAGAAGCAACTGAGTTAGAATGGGACAGGGAAATATGAAAGATTATTAGAATGAGAATAAAAGATATGGGAGCAGTGGTGCTTAGTATTATTAGGCTGCTCACCTCTAAGGCTTTCAATGAGATGTTCAATAGGATACTATAATATTCTGATGACAACTACTACAACACTACTATAACTACTTCTATTATCACCACCATCACCATTATCTCTACCACCACCACACTCTATTGCTGCTGCTGCTGCTGCTACTACCACCACTACTACCACTAGCATTACTAGTACTACTAGGGATGATAATGATTACTACAATACTACTACTACTACTGCCACCACTATCACTAGTATTACTAGTACCAGTAAGGATGATAACTACTATGCCACCACCACCACCACTATTACCATCACCACTACTACTACTGCAACTATAAGCACAATCTCTACTACTATTGCTACTATTTCTCCCATACTGCTATTACTACCACTACAGATACTACCACCAGCACCATCATTACTACTAGGTATAGCATATACCTAGCATATTACTTGGGCCATATTTTTAAAAGAGAAATATAATTGTCTTTTGAAAGACCTAAAACGGTTTCCAAAACAAAGGCAATGCTATTACTGCTTTTTTTTCCCTCTTAAGGAGGCTTTTCAAATAATTGAAGCTTTGCAAAGAAAATTTATCAAAGCTTTGCAAAGAAACTCAGTTAGAAGTGGTTTCAGTGGTCATCTAGTTGAACATTACCCTGAACCAGGAACCATTTGGGAATTTTTCCTATAAGTCATCCTATAAGTCATCATACAATTTGTGCTTGAAGACTTCCAATGATAAGGACATCACTAATGCTGAAAGCAGTCCATTCCACTATGAGATAGCACCAATTGTGAGGAAATCATTCATTACATGGTGTCCAAATCTACCTTGCTGCAAACTCCATTCATGACCCTTAATTCTATTCTCTGAGCATATCAAAATAAGCCTTTTCCACATGCTGACATTCCCATATTGGAAGGCAGCCATAATATTTCATCTAAGTCTTCTCTTTTCCAGACTGATTATCCCTAGTTCCTTCCTTGACCTTCAAATGTCATGGCCTCCAGGGCCCTCATTATCTTGATTTCCCTGCATAGGATATGATCCAGTTTATCAAACTCCTTCCCAAAATACTATACTCAGAAGTAAACAAAAAGCTTCAGATAGGGGCAAATCAAAGCATCTAACCTTAATGGTACACTCTTTCCCTCCATGTTCAGGATAATTTGTCTTCCTTAATGCAAATATTGGAAATTAGTTTTACCAAAACAACCCTATAGTACCAGGGCAAGACTAAGTAATCAAAAATAAATTGAAGACTTTACATAAATCCAAGCAATTCTGTTTAATCTACCAAAAATATTATTGAGCACTTACTATGTGCTAGGTATTGTATTGAGGGTGGGGTGGGGGGGGGGGGGGTGGGGGTGTGTGCATGTGCTGGGGGGTATTCAAGTATAAAAGATGCATTAATCTCTATTGAAAATGACAAAAAGACAAAGAAAAGATACACATACACACATATAAAAAAGAAAATGAATGTTAAAAAACCAATCCTCTCATAACATGTTTATACTTGAATAAGCTAAATAGCCTTTTCTAAAATTTCACTTCCCTTTACCTTGTAGATATAGCCACATAAAATTGAATTGCAGGTTTAAACAATTATGCTGACACTTCCTCACCTCATCAGCAGAATTTTTACTCCACTGACACATTTTGAATGAACCACTATGAAATTATATTATAAAACAATTCCAGAAGAAACTGCCAAGTGTAAACCCATTTGAATAAAAACCCTAAACTCAGAATTCATATCCTGATCCTTTTTATAGGTTTCTGGACCAAGTAATCCATAAAGATTATAGCAGTTATTGAGACTTTCTTGTTATGCACTCTAAAAATGCATACAGGAAAAGACTGATTCACACATTTCTGTTAATCATCAATCCTGCCTTCCCTTTTCCTTCTCCTCCCTCCCACCCCCGAAAAAAAATTAGTGCCAGAAAACATAGAGCACGTCCTTAATTGAGGCAGTAAATACTGTGCTGCTGTAGAAGATTGCTTCCCTGTTAAGTAACATAATTTTTTGTTTTTTTTTTTTGGTGGATGCTATTCAAAATTATGCCAGGCAAAAAGGGGGTTCATTAGTAATAACAATGACTAACACTTCTTACCTTCCAAATACTTTACAATTATCAGCTAATCAACCTTCATAAGGTTTCTAGGGAATAATGGCATGTCCTCTCACCAAAACTGAGGCTAAAGACAAAGTAAGTGGACTTCTTATGCATGCAGATGAATTCTCAACTGGACCACCACATGTCAAACTTGAATACAACTGAATGGCATCAGGTTGATGACTACTGACCCTACTCTGGAGGGACAGTGGATAAGGTCAAATCCAATTGATTTGAACCTGACTTACCAGGACACAAATGAGTTTTACCTGAATTGTGTGATTCAAGGACTTTAATATTATTTCAAGCAAATCAATTGTGTTGCACATCTACTGGGAACAAATCAATTACATGCAAAATCCTGTGTGGATAGGAAATGAAGGCGCTTTGAGACCTTTGAAATTGAGTTCCTGTGAGAATTTTGTTAGAAATTGAAAAGGGAATTGGGGTCAAGGTTAAAATTAAACACAGAAGCTTAGATTTTCTATTCTGTATTCAGTCTTTGGTTTTGTTAGGAAATTGTCTTCTAGAATATAATTAATTATATGTATATATATATATATATATATATATATACACACACTGATGCACTGTGGAAGAGTTGTGAACTGGTCTTGCTCATGGGAAATAATTATACATTATACAGGAAAAGTCATTATACTATTTATGCCCTTGGATCCAGTGAACCCATTACAGAGTATACACACAGACACACACACACAGACACACACAGACACACAAATATATAATATATAATATATATATATACACATGCATACATATATATTATATACACATATATATGTGGTAAGGAGGTCAAAGTAGAAAGGTACGATATATACCAATATATTTATAGCAATACTTCATTGTAGTAGCAAAAGAGAAAAAAAAAGAAAAAAGAAGGTAAGAAGGAAGGAAAGAAGTAAAGGTAGGAGGAAGGGAGGAAGAGAATAAGGAAAGGATGGAGGAAGGAAAAAAAAACCCTGAAATGAAGTAGAATAGAATTATAGATCTCCAATTCAGGAAACATCTATTGGAGTCTCCTCATATTATAGATGAGGAAGCTGACACTGAAGGGACTTGTCCATTGTCATACAGGTAGCATGGGAGGAGTGCTTTGAACCCAGATATCCTGACTCTAGAAACATTGCTCCTTCTACTGCACTAACAATTTGTAAGAAAGTGTAATTAGAAGGAATTCAGAAAAAAACATAGGGAGACTTAAATGAAGTGACACGAAAGCTCTTTTTAACAATGATGGAAAGGGGTTAAGATGCTCTCCCACTGTATAATGCATTCAAACAGTCTATCCTTTGTTATCTTCTAACATGTTTGTCTTACAGTAATAAGTTTTTCACTATGATATCAGATGCATTTCACAGAGTAAGCTCAGAATGTTACCCAATTTGCAAACATGTGGATGAATGTATTCCTTGAGAAGGCAAATACTGGGCTTGATAGAAACTGTTCATTTGGAAAATACCTAAAGATGGAACTTATTGCCACTTAAAAACTAAGGAGATGGAAAGCATGGAGCCTTTCTACCAGCTTCATAAATATAGGCTTTCTGTAGTCACGCACTAAATGAACACAGAAGAAAACCTTAAAATTACATTGTTCACACCAAAAACCAGCCATAAAATTCCTAATCATACTAAGAAGGGGGCCTTTCCTCTACATGAATAGAAAACAAACAGATCCTTTTCCCAGTACCCTACAAAAGCATCTTCTACAAGTCACTTAACTTTATGACATTAAGTTAATGGTTTTCAAAATCTTATGAATTCCCACAGCACACTTTAGGAATGGGAGGCTCAATGAGATATACAGGTAAAAATTTTCCATGTTGAGGTAGTTTATAGTTTTCTCAGGGTTTTTTTGTTTGTTCATTTTGTATTTTGAAATGTTCTATGTTGATCTGACATTAGGCAGATCACTTTGGCTCTCTAGCATACCACTTTTTTCCCTGTAAAATGAGATGCTCGTGTGTGACACTGAACAAGTCACTTAACCTGTCTATACCTCAGTCTCCTCATCTTTAAAATGGGAATAATAATTATAACACCTACCTCCCAGAATGGTTGTGAGGATAAAATGAGATATTTGTAAAGGGTTTTGCAAACCTTAAAGCACTGTATAATTGTTATATATTATTATTATCATCATCGTGATTGTTAATAGATCATATTTGAGGTTTTTTTCAATTCTAAAATTCCATGATGTTAAAATATATGCAACTTTATTTTGCCCTGACTGGACAAAATAACATGCATTTCAAAAGCCTAAAATATACACAAGGAAATAATGAGAATGCACTTACACCCTAAGGGATTGTCTTAGTTATGAGCTGCTGTGATTGAGAATACTATCACTACACTGAGTGTCATGCACCAAAGCCATCTCCAAGGGGAGTAAGGAATCTGTTACTGCCAGCTTCTTTCATCTTACCTTGCAGCACTCAGGTGCCCACACCTTTATGGAGATGCCAGCCTGATGTCATGAAATTGGTTGCATTTGACAAAGAAACAAAGGAAAATATGTCAACTTATTTATTTTTAGCCTTCAGAGCTATATCAGGACAGACCCTAAAAGTCATCAAAAAAGCATTTTTAAGAAGAGCAAGAAGAGTAAGTAAATGTTATTTTTCATCATGAAATATCAGATTTCAATTGGTGCTACGGGATAGTATTATGCACAGTTAGACTAGGCAATAACCTGGATGCTATCATCTAAGGCTGTCTTCATATCTGTAACCATTCCAAATAGAATTTCCATTGGCTTACTTTGGTGCCTAATATCCCACTAGTAGAAACATATTTCTTAATACTCCTGGGCAGGGTAACTCATTGGAATTTGACACATTGGCAAGATATATGGCTAAGACTGGTCTCCATAGCCACAGTTATCTTAGAAAGGTGTAAGTTGTTAAACAAATAAAGTTTGATCAAAATGATTTAGTAGATATGCTATTCATCAAGAAGGGTAAAAAGTAGGTCACTAAACTAGTGGTTCTGGGTAGCTTTAGATGGATTTTGAGAACTAACAAGAAGGGAGGCTAAGTTGGGGGGGGGGGGCAAGGGAAAACAGCAAAGACAAGGGTTTTTGTTTTTGTTTTTGTTTTTCCTACATCATACATTTGCCAAGACACTCTTGGATTGAATATGTAGCAGGGAAACTGATCAATGAGATTCTGGGTCTTAGATCATTTGCAATATTCTCCCCCTGATAGTAACCAATATGAAGGCTTTATGAGCTTGATTCCAGACACGTGATAGAATGTCCAGTCGCCCTTTACAAATCAAAGAGGAAGATAAAGATAAAAGGAAATCTTAATATCATAGGATGAAAAGAGGCTTTGAGAAATCATCTAGTTTAATACCCTTTTGAGGAACCTAGCTTTAATTGATAGAGAAATATTAATGTCTGCTCATTCTCACATTTCTTGTTAGAAATACTCTAGTTCCTTCTTTACCACCCCCACATCAATCCAATTCAAATCATGTCATTTCTATCTCCCCATTTTCTTTTTTTGAAAAAATATGGTTTAATGAGAACATCAATATATAGATAGATAATCTGTACATACATATTTGCACAAAAAAACAAACAATAAAAGATTCTTCAACATATATAACCATTTAAATATGCAAAGAACAAGAAAGAATCATGTATAATAAACTATGAACTCTGTTAAATAGACTTTGCTTTATAAGAAGTAAATATATAATATATAAATTAAGTTTTAACACAGCTGCTGGTGCCTCTACAATTTCTTTGTGAATTTAATAAAAACATTATTGCTACTTTTTGCATAAACGTATCTCCACATTTTGAAAATCCATCCCTTTCTAAATCCCAGACAAACATTTATTAAGCACCTAATATATTCAGATTATTGTGCTTGGTACTGGAGACTAAACATTAAAAAAAAAACAACAAAAAAAAAACCATCCCTGTCTTCAAGGATCTTACATTTGAGGATAGAATTGCAGAGCATGGGGGTTGAGCTGGAATATGACATGTACCCAAGCATAAGACAAAGAAACTTGAGAAAGTAGTAGAAATTGAGAGCTTGAGATTAGGGAGACACAGAATGACAGAGAAGCTATGCCTTGAAGTAAGCCAAGGACTCAAGGAGGTGAGAATAAGGAGGGAGTTCATTTGAAGTGTAGTGGATATAGATTGTGTGAATACACAGAAGTGAGAGATGAAGTATCACATTTGGAGAAAAGATATAGGAATTATCCTAATTTGGGACAAGGTAAAAGGACCTAGCTTCTCATTCCAACTCTGCTACTCTCTACCTTTATAACCTTGGACAATTGGCTGAATCTCTTGGACCCTTAGTTCCTTATTTTTCAAATGATGGGGTTTGACTAAACAGTGTCTTCCAGCTCTAAACCTATGATCTTATTATCTTAGACAGTAGCAGTATAAAATAATATTGGAAAATAATGTGGGCCTCAGATTATACAGGGCCTTAAATGTCAGTAGCACAAGTTTCAATTTTTTTTATTGTATCCTAAATGGATCCAATAGAAGATTTTGAGCATGGGAGTGACATGGTCAACCTTGAGCCTTAGGAAATTGATTTTGGCAACTATATAGAGGGTAGATTAGAGATAAGAAGAGAATGGAAGCTGAGATCTAATTATGAACTACTACAGCTGTGCAAGATAAAAGTGATGGGGACCCAAAGTAGGGAGGTGACCCTGTGAGTGGTAAGTATGAACTCTTTACTTTGAGCCCATCAATCTATTTTGACTAGATACATACTGAATCTTCTGTAACAGAATGTAATGTTACTTTCTCTAACAGAATGATAATAAGTTACTTTCCTGAATCCTCACTCTTCCTCATACCTTATATCCAATCAGCCCAAATCTTGGCATTTTACCAACATGCCTCACACGCATCCCTTCCTGTCCTCTCACACAACTGCCACATTAGTTCAATCTCCTGTCACCTATTACCTAGACTAGGGGTCAGTAAACTACAACTGATAGACCTTCACTTTCTTCTGTATGGACTACTAGCTAAGAATGTTTCTTTTCTTTTTTTTTTTTTTACATTTTAAATGAAGTTTCATTGTATTTAGATAAATAGATATGTACATATGCACATATGTATATATGCATACATATATGTATTCACACAGATATATAAACATTCTAAGCTCAGGAGCCATAGAAAAACAAGCTGGCTAGATTTGACCTTTGGCACTTAGTTTATGAACCCCTAACCTAGGCTACTACAATAGCCTTCTACTTGGTTTCTTTGTCTCAAATCTCTCAACTCTCCAATTTATTTTATATAGAGCGGTCAAAGACTTTCTTTTCCTTTTTATAGTTAAAAAAAAACATTTTCTTTCTCTCCCATGTCCCTCTCCCACTGTCGGAAAAAAAAAAAAGTGAAGATTTAAAAAAAAAAAAAAAACCTTTGCAACAAATGTACATAGCTAAGAAAAAAAAAACTGTATTAGCTATATCCAAAAAAGTGTCTCCTTCTGGACCCTGAGTCTATTAGCTTTCTGTCAGGACGTAGGTATCACGCTTCATCATCAATCCTTTGCAGTCATGTCATAATCGATGCTGAAAGGAACAACTGAAGAGAAACCTGCGAAGCCTGGCATGATCTGATGAACCGTGAGAATAATTTATACAAAAAGTTCCAGTTTGCTCATGTCACGACCTACTCAAAAACTTCCAAGTGCTTTCCTAGTATGCCTAGGATGAAATGCGAACTCTTGTTAAGTATTTAAAGCTCTTTCCAATCTGAAATCATTTTTCCTCTCCAGCCTTATTTTATGTTTCTCTCCTTTAAGTCATTTATGGTCCAGCTAAACTGGCTTGGCTGTTTTTCACACACATAGCTCCATCTCCCTGTGCATTTGCCTTGGGTGGCCCCCATGATTGAATGGGCTCTTTTCTCACCTCCACCTTTGTGAATCTCCTGTTTCCTTCAAGGATCCATATGAATCCCTTCCTAATCCCCATCCCAATTTCCCAGCTTCCACTGTACCCTTTTACTTTGAATCCATCTTGTGGGTTTCTTTTATATGTGCCTAATAGATGTACATACAAACATACATTATATACTATGTATATAAATATATTTGGACACATGTGCATATATACATATGCATATACATACATACACATACATATACATACATTCATATATGTGTGCATGTGGTCTCCTCCAATTAAAATTGAAGCTCCCTGAAAGTAAAAACCATCTCAGTTTTATTTCTGTATCCCCAGGAGGTAGAACAGTACCTGGCATATAACAGAATCTTAAAAACATATGCTTGTTACTTGACTCTGTCTCACATTTGTATCATTATACTCGAATTAGCATTTCACAGAGTAGCTGCTGATAAACACTGAATTAAATAATCTTAGCTTCTTGTTTCAAAATAACCTTCCAATGATATGTACAATAGACCTCTTTCCTATAAAATAAGGACAAATTTTGGTATGAGAGGAAAACAATAATAACAACACCAGCACTGAATTAGCACTGGATTCTCTTTTTGATTCTATACCTTTTGTCACCTTGAGCTAGTTATTTAGATACTCCATGCCTTGGTATCCTCATCTATAAAATGCAAATGATACCTACATAACCTAGATCACATTTGTTAATGGATTGAAGAGGTATGGTGTTTCAGTGCCTTAATTCTAGTGAGCACTTAATAAATACTACTTAATAAATATTTGTTGAATTGAACTATGTCAAAATGCCTTTGAAAATTATAAAGTGTTGTCTATACAAATCTATTATATTAGTGTTGTGTGAGTTTCTGCTTTAATTCAGTCTATCAGCATGCGTTCATGACATGCCTACTGTGTGTCAGGCAGAAGGGCAGTATGTTATGGTAGCTAGAGAACTGGCCCCAAAATCAGGAAGACCTGGGTTCAAGTTTTGCCTTTGATACTTACTGATTATGTTACTCTGGGAAAGGCATTTAACCCAAACTCTAAGTTGGAGAAAAGGTGCCAATTTGCATTGGTAGAGAGAATTTCCTCCCATCTCTATACAGTGAAATCACAGGTCCAGTCCCTATTCCTATGTGTTGGACACTGTGCTAGTAAGCAGTGATGTAAAGATAAAAATGAATCAGTCCCTGACGTCAAGAAGCTGACATTCTGTATAGATAAATATGTATAGATGAATATGATTGTATGTGTTTTTAAATGTAACATATATCTGTCAAGAGACAAATACATTTTTCACAAGAATGTAGAAAAGGTCAGTGTTTATCTTTCTCTGAAACCCTTGAATACTAGATGTCTCTTTGGTTAGACAAAGAAATACATAAAACATCAATATCTATTATCTAGGCAGTCAGCTGTCCCTTTACAATCTTTCAGCAAAGGACTTCAGTGAGATAACATTCCTAATTCCCAATCTGCTCTCTGATTGTTCAGACCATTAACAAATGCCTCCTGTTATTTTATGTTCAATTGAACTAAGCCTTCTCTCCCTGGCACCATAAAAGAAACCTTTTTCACACAAAGTCAGAAGAATCTTTTCTGACTGTAGCTTACTTCCTTCATGATTTCACATTTACGTGCTATATTTAGGAGCAAAGAACGTTGACCAGAAGGGGGAAGTTGTCCACAATGTTGACAATGTGGTAGAAAGCGATCAGCAGGGGGCCAAAATGTCACTCCTATTAAACACTTTACTGCTTTGTCTCAATGCCTGAAAGTTCTAATATTGGTATAATTCCTCGTGTTTTAGGCAGTTAAATTGCAAAATGTAAATGAGAAGGGTAATACATTAAACCGTTAATGTCTTCTAACACATTAGCATTCAATAACTTATGAGATTCTTGGTAATCACCTTAGAAAGCAGACAAAGTAAGGCAATGGGGCACCAGGCCAGCTAAATGTTGGCTGGAATGGGGGAGTGAAGCCCGGAAAGATAGATTTGTAGTATGGCCAAAAATTTTGAAGAGGAAGTCCAGACTATCTGGATTAGTGGAGAAACACTGGGCATATGTAAAAGTTTGAAGAGATGCCACACAATTCTGGATTTGGGGGAGAGGCAACATGATGTAATGAAAGAAGACTGCATTTAGATTCGGGACCAATAGGATCTGTGTTCAAAGGTCCTCCTACTTTTGAAATCCTGCTCAAGTTATTTTACCTTTCTATGCCTCGGTTTTCTTACCTGTAAAATAAGAAGATTGGACAGAAAGGAAGGAAGGAAGGAAGGAAGGAAGGAAGGAAGGAAGGAAGGAAGGAAGGAAGGAAGGAAGGAAGGAAGGAAGGAGGGAGGGAGGGAGGGAAGGAGAGAGGGAGGAAAGGAGGGAGGGAAGGAGGGAAGGAAAGGAAACGAAAGAAAGCTTTTGTAGTTTCAATTATCATCTCAATGCAGGTGATTCTCAGATCTATTTGTCTACCATTAACCTCTCTTCTGACCTCCAGGCTTATAGCTTTCACTGCTTATCAAATATTTCAAACTGGATATACCATAAACAATTTAAACTCAACATGTCCAAAATTCAACTCAATATCATCATAAATATACCAAAACCCTCCCCCTTTTCCTAAGTTGCCTATTATTGTCAAGTGTACCATCACCTGCTTAGTTACTTGCAATCCTTGCCTCATCTCTCAACTCCCAGTGCCCGTATATAATCAAATGTTCTTCTGTAACACCTCTCCCATATGTTCCCTTCTCTCCTCTGACACTGGCAACCAGATTAGTGCAGGCCATCATCACCAGCAGGCAATAGCATCTTGGTTGGTAATCCTGTTTCACATCTCTCCCTACTTCAGTCCATTCTTAACTCAGCAGTCGAATTGATCTTCATTAATCACAAATATGAACACATCACTCCCCTAGTTGAATAACTCCAGTAACTTTCCAATACTTCCAGAATTAAATAGGAAATCCTTTGTTTTTAAAGCCCGTAATAACCCAGTTCCTCCTACATTTCCAGTCTCTTCATACCTTACTCTACTCCCTCTACTCTGATCTAGTGACACTGGCTTCTTCTTGATGTTCCTGTGCGCACAACACTCCATCTCCTAATAATGAATGCTTTCATGGCTGTTCCATAAGTCTACACCTATCTACCCTCTCCTGTCCATTTCTTGGCTGCCCTGGCTTCCTTTAAGTGTCAGCTAAAGTCCTACCTTCCATAAAAAGCATTCCCCTTTCCTCCTTCATCTCAGTGCCCTTCTTCTGAGATTATTTCAAAGTTCCTGCATAGAACATGTTTTAGACCAACTTGTTTGCATGTTGTCTCCCCCATTAGCCTATTAGGTCTTTGAGAGCAGGGATTGAATTTTATCTTTCTGTTTATCCCCATCTAATGGAATATTGTGAAGATCTTGACAAGATCCTCTTAAATAAATCATCTCATAATTCCGTACTTGCTGATTCAAAGTCAAAGTTAAGCAAAGGGAATAGTAGTAAAAGCTATGTTGGAAAATGTAGTTCTAAGTCAAAGTTTGAAAGGAAAAACTCTGTAGAGTGTTTAGATGTCTAACTTATGCAAGATGAAGAGAGTTCGCAGGGATTTGATGTACTGAAGCTGTTAAGTGGCATAGTGGATAGCATATGAGATTTAGAGTCAGGAACACTTCAATTCAAATTCTGGTTCAGACACTTACTAGCTATGTAATCCTGAATAAGTCACTGTGCCTTAGTTTCCTCATCTCTAAAATGGGGGTTATAGCACCTAACTCACAGGATTGTTGTACAGATCAAATAAAATGATATGTTTAGCCTTGGGCTCAAGTCCATTTGCATAAGACTCTCATTAGAGGTAGAGATTAATGAATCAATGTAAGAAGTCATTTGCAAGAATTTTTTGGTATAGAGCCTGGTTTTCAGGCATTCAAATTTGAGAGGGAAAGTATGCAGTTACATATTTTCTTCAGGGAGGGCCTGAAGAGAGAGAAAGATTGAGGGAAGAAGTATACACACACACACACACACACACATATATACACATACATATATATCGGTATACATATATAGATGCATATATATACACATATCTGTATATTAAGAAATATATATACTTATACACATGCATGTATGTAAATGTATACATACACACATACATGTGTGGGTGTGTGTATGTAATCAGTCTTCATCAATGAGAAGAGTATTAGGCAAATGGACGAGTTCTGGATGATACACGTATTGTATAAACCGAAAGCCCTATATAAATGCTAGTTAATATTATAAAACAATAGTTCAACAACCCAACCCAATTGAAATGGAATATTAGTTACAGACAGAATATGCCTGCTTGCCCATGCTGAGAATCAACGGTTCATGGAAATTGACAAATTAGAACAAAATCAAGATTAATACCAAATTAGAAGAACTAAGACTTAAAGATATTGTGTGTCATTGTAACCATTTTATCAACAACAAAATATTGAATCTAAAATCTAAATTTAAAACAAACACAAGATATCGATTTGATCACCACTTTTTAGAGAATTATAACCACTGCATAAGTGTTACTAGAGTAGGGAAACTGAGTTATCCCAGAAACCACCTCAGCTAGCAAAAACTTTTCTCCTTGTCAAGCACTGGAAGACTGTAGTTAGAGGTGAGACCAGATTGGAGTACAAGCTCATTTACAACATATTACAAAGAAAATTGGAGGAAGATTATGAGGAATTTTAACTCTCAAAAAAGTAAAAACTATCTGAGTGAGGGGGAAAAAAAAGAATACCCTAAATAAAGCTTCATGTGAGATTCAACTAACCCAATCATCCCAAGATCATAACTGGTTAACACTGGAAGTATGGCCACAAAACAGAACAGATGTGACATGGATCAGATATGCTATGAAGATTTATTCTAATCACCCGTGGTAGTAGAACTGCCATATTTGGATGGTATCAATGTAGTTTCCAATGTGCCCCTATTGGCCAGTCCCCTACTTCCCCTAAAGGAATAACAATTAAGGCAATAAAATCAGGAAAAGTGGGTAGACCTAGCCAAGTAATATAAAAGAAATTTGCATTTCTGTAAAATTGGAGGTGACACAATTTTAAAGGCACTTGCAGAATGATTTTTTTTTAATGGAAAAGATCATAGATGGTACTTTTATAAGAAAAAAATACATACAAGCAAAAAGAAATCGGCAATTATTGATCCACATGCCAATTTTGTCATCTTTAGCAAATCTCTACAATAGTTATCTATGAGTGGAATAAGCATGCATATGTGAGAAGGGAATAGTTAGGTTTTGATGACATTTTTTTCACCATTAGAATGCTTTTTGGCATTGAAAAACCTGCTGGAGTGTGACAATGAATGATTCCTCTGTTTCTCTTGTTTCTGGATTTCAAAAGAACCATTTAGCTCAATAAGGGAAATAAAATAGCCTCAAAAACTATCTTCAAACACAGCAACTCCCATGATTATGTTTAAATCGTACAACATGCTGTCACAGATGTGACCATGGAGATAATGATCTGCTGAAAATTATTGTCAAAGAAGATACACAACCAGAAGGTGCATGTTTATATAGTCACTGAAGTCATGGAAAATGTCCTGTTTAGAGTCTCAAATACAAAGGTAGGAATAATCACGAGATGATGATAGAATATAAGAAAATCTGCCTGATAGAGGACTGGTTAGAGTGAGAAAGTCAGGGTAGAAGAGACGTAGTATACCATGAAAAGTCTGGGGGATTTAGGCTTGACTTCCTGCTATGTGACTGAGACCTTGGGAAAGTCACTCTGCTACCCTAGAACTTCACATTCTTATCTTTTAAAAAGGAACTGGACTAAATGATTCCTAAGCTCCCTTCCCACTGTATATCCTTTAATCCCTATTGATTCTGAGACTTTCCTAATGCTTCTCCTGGAAGGTTTTGCTATTTCACTTGAGCCTACAGATCACTGCAGATTCTCTTCAATGTAATCTGTGCCGATTCAATATTATTGGCTCAACAATCCACAATTTACCAAAAAAAAAAATATATGAAAAACAACATTATATCTACTTTGCATATGCGTTGTATCTATTTAGACATATAAATTTTATGTCCCTTAATAAAACAAAAGCTCCTTGAAGGTAGGGATTGTTTCCTTTTTATCTTTGAACCTAAAAATTTAGCACAGTTTCTGGTGTGTAGTAGACAATTAATATATCATTATTTATCCATAGATTGATAAAACATGTGTAAGCATTTTAATTTATTATATATATGCATATAAGTGTACACATGTGTTTATGTATGTATGTGTGTATACATATTTCTTCCTTGATACATCTCTTGGACATTGCTGTCCAAGCAACCTGAGCCCAAAACTAATAGAAGAGATCAAATCAGATCACTTTGGGAAACTGGTACTCTTTCCATAATCCCAAACTTCAGGGGCAGCTAGGTGGCACAGTTGTTAGAGCTCTGGCCTTCGAGTCAGGAGGACCTGAGTTCAGATCCAGTCTTGACACATGACACTAGCTGTGTGACCCTAGCCAAGTCACTTAACCCAGATTGCCTCACCAACAAAAAAACAAACAAACAAAAAAAAACATAATCCCAAACTTCTTGCTATCCCATTCCTTCCTCATCTGTCTTTTGGAATCCTAATTATCCTTCAAGTCTCTGGTCAAGAGCAGCTTCCTCCAAGAGGCCTTTGCTGATAGAGCCTATTAGGTACATGATCTCATCTGACTCAAACTTTCCTTGGATTCTTTGTCTGATCTCTCCTTCATCCTTTCCCTTCCTATCCTTTATTATACTCAGTTGTGTTCCTATTGTATCTACCTTAAGAAGAGAAGGTGCTAAAGGGCAGAGGATCATTTATTCCTGAATCATCAGCACATACTAAGCATATTAATTGAGTTGAATCACTGAATCAAATTGATATTCTTTATCCATATTCAATATGTCTGCAAGGCAGATAGTATTATCAATGAATGAAGGAATTTTTAGCATGAAATTTAGATGATCATTTGCTATGGACTTAATATTTGCCAAGCAGTGTGCTAAGTGCTAAGGATAAGATCTAAACTGAATGAAAAGTGTACAGTACACAATGAGAAATTGAAAGACTGATAACAGGATATTGCCAAAGGGCATAAATGATCTGAAAAATGGGTAGGACAGGAATACATCAAGAATGTGGGATAACACATGGAAACTAACTCTGAACCAATATTCACAAACTGTTAAATGAATGAAATGAACTCATTTGCTGGGAACACATTCAAGCAGATTTATGAAATGATATGCACAAGTTCACAAAATATAAGAACATATGGACAGTTGACATTTTGCATAGGTGGAGGAAATAGACATACTCATGAGATCATGAATCTATTGAAATAAAAGTATGAAAGTATTAGATTTCATGGGCCTGAATTATTTGGATTAGTGATTTAGGCCTTCCCAAATTTACTAGACAACCATTTGGTGTGGAGGCCCACACGAGAAACTGAAATTGAGTATGTTTCAATAATTATATCCCCTTAAAGATAAGAAATGCTGATCCTACACATGGCTACAAGGCAGTGTTAATAAATGTGAAAACAAATATAAGCTTTTCTAAGCAATATGAACTGAGAAAAAAGTTCCCTTTTCTCTTGGCATTTGATTATCCATTCACAATGGGAAGGCATATAAGCATCATTTTAAATCCTCAATACAGAAAATATCCATTGGCTATGGTCTATTTATGCACCAGTTAAAAACATTCTTTAACAAAACAGAATTTTCTAGTTTACTGGATAAATATACCAGGAGAAATTACAGAATAATGTTGGGTTGCCAAGCAACCAGCAGCTCACAGCCACTTGTCTCTGATCAATTCAACTCATTCATCCAGTTTCTAAGTCAAATGGTAAAGAATCCTGGCCATTTATTGTTTTTTTTTTCCTTTGGGGAAATTATGGTGACTTTTGGTAACACAATAACACTTATATTCACAGAAGATAAAAGGGATAGATGTTCTTTTGATCAAAATACAACCCTAATTCATTATTCTCACCATGAGGCTTATGTGAAAGCTATAATTAACTAACTAGACTAGCAACACTGATAAAACAAACTGCAGTAATTAGTAATGTTTGAGGTGTTAACTGTCCTCCCAAATTAGAGAAGGAAAAAAAAAGATTCTTGCCTTCAGTTAAAATGTGAGGAATTTTTAAGGGAAAAGCACTATATCTGAATAAATAGAGATTTATCCCCCTTCATTCACCTTCATTGGCCCTCAAGCAGAAAAGAAATGGCATGTTGTGCTAACATGAGGCAATGAGTCAGTAAACACTTACTAAGCACCTACTAAGTGCTAGAAACTGCCTAAAAGCTAGAAATACTGAGGGGGGAGAGAATGGAACAAGTGCATATTAAGCACCCACCATATGTTAGACACTTTACAAATATTATCTCATTTGATCATCACAACAACCCTGGGAGATAAAGGCTATTATTGTCCCATTTTACAATTGGGAAAGTAAGGCAAACAGAGGTTAAGTGATTTTCCTAGAGTCATCTAGCAAAGAAGTAATGTAGGCTCAGTTTGAACTCAGTTTTCTCCTAGGCCCAGTGTTTGGTCTACTATGCCACCTAGTTGCAAAGGCAAAAGAAGACTAATACAGTTAGTCTTCTAGTTTCAGTTAAACTGTCTATGTGTCAGACTGCTTGGAGGTAATGTTAAGATGCTGATGAATAAAGTTGTTTTTTCTTTGAATGAATGCTTAGCACAATATTTTTTTTTCTTTCTGAAATGAATAGAAGACACATTATGCTTTCTCTCATTAGCTATTTTAACTTAGCATATTGTATGTAAATCACCATAATAATTGCATTCTCCTTAGACTGTGAATTAGTTACTTAGAATGAAAGTGTAATCAAAATGTTCATAATTGAAAATATAGTACTCTCTAACTGGGGGAAAAAAACTTTATATACTAATTGAAACCAATAATAGAATGCATCATTGACAACTGTTTTCATGAAGAGACAGGGTTCCTTGCCTTGATTAAACCATAGCATGTCAAGTGGTTGCCTAAATATGAATCCAGTTCAACTCTATGAATGGTTGTTTCTTTCCCCTTGTCTCTACTTCAGGGAGTTGTTTTCTTTTTTTTTTTTTTAAGGTATTTTTCTGACTGATGTAAGCTGTTCATCTGATGGACTTTTTTTTTTTAAGTAATCTCAAAAACTGTAAAAACAGCATAGAATACTTTGTTCTGTCATCTGTCACAAATCAAAGTAAAAAATCATTTCCAATAAGTGAAACATCTATGCCAGGGCTCCTGGGAAACAATATTTAAATGATCAAATGAGCTCAAGTCAAGCTGTCACATTAATTGTCTCAGATATCTTTTAAGCCTCAATTTGAAGATTAAGTCTTCTCTCAAGAGGGACTGTCAACACAGAATATCCAGACTTTTACCAATAAATACACAATTTCATCAGATTTTGCAGGGTGTTCTTCTTAACTCATCCCTTTGCTTATCCTATCCCATTGGTTTAGTTTCAAAGTGGAATCTTCCCTTAGCCAATGAAAAAAAAAGTTAGTGATCTAATGTTCTACTTGTGAAATCCTCCATAAAATAAAATATCTAAATGATTATGATAAAATGTTTAGACCAAAAAAAGCTTATCTTCTGGGGTTTGGGGGACAAGAATTCGTTCAGGGTTTACTATGTGCCAGTTGCTGTGAAAAGTGGCTGAAATAATCATTCACCTATACTGAAATTATTATCAGAAAAAATCTACATTAAGATATGAAATTGGGGAGCAGTGGATAATGGGATGTATATATATATACACACACACACACATATATATATACATATACATATATACATGTATGCATATATACATATACATATTTAATTTCTGTCATGTCATCTTTCTGACATTCACCAAATTCACATGAATAAACATATAAGATGGATTTCATATAGAGCACCTATATATTTCATGAGATCACTGAACTTCAAGATAACAGCTATGTTCAGTGGGGTATTACATCATGTAATAGACTTAATGATTGAAATTAACTTTACAGAGCTGGGAGTATTACCTTTACAATCTATGCTGAAGATATCACACATCCAGTTGGGCTGAAAAGTAAACACTTATTTTCTTTCACTAAAAACCATTGTGTGAGGGCCATGAGAACTGTATAACAACCCAAAAATACAAAGCATCAGATGAAGGTCTGTTTTGAGAAGTGGGTACAAAATGATCTGAAATTTGTTTTTAATGAACTACACTACCCAGAAATCACACTCAGTCAGATTCTTTTAAATTATCATCCATTTGTCTCAATTTACTCCCTAACTACATTGAGGAGCTTGCAAGAGATGATTATATACCACCACATTCTGTGCCACTTTGTGCAAATTCATTGCAGCACTTAAGGATCAAAATGGACAGAATGAAATTAAATGTATACCTGAACCAAAGAAGATTATCCAAGCCCAGTATTATCCATCAGGGGAGGCTGAAATTAGGCAAACTGAACTCAAAAAGCAGCAAGTGAAAAATGGGAACAAGGAAACCTCCCCAGTTCAGAGCTCTGAAAAATATCTTTATTTTATTCATTAAAATTCCTCTTCTTCTTCTTTTTTTTTTTCATCAATATGGGCTGCTCAAAGTTTCCCCTCCCTCCTGTTTGCTGAAGCACACTACTGGATTCCCTTCCATGCCAATTTTGCCAGGTCCAGCAGCTTATTCATCTCAATCTGTTACGGCCAGAATCTTGCCTTATCTGAATGGTCTCAGTGGCAGTGACAGATGGTTTCAGAGAAGATAGGGAAGAGGAGACAGAACGGGATGGAGCAGAAGGTGGTTTCCAAAAGAGCCACTGGTGCCAGAGCTCAGCATCCAGGCCTCCCCTCCCCACCAACCCCTGAAGATGTTCATGGCGCAGGCTCGCGCGCTCTCATGAACGCGGGCGCGTACACACGAGTACAGGAGCGTGCGCCACAGAACGCATTCCAAAGCTACCCAAGTTGCCGGGTCCCCAGTGCTTCCTCCTCCGTTGTTCCCCGAGGGCTGAGCCTGGCTCGTTTTTCCCCTGGCAGCCAAAGCCGAGGATTTAAAGGGCAAGGTACCGACCAAGCAACAGGAACTAGAAACGTGGAATTTCCTTGCTAAGCACCTCTTACGCAGCAACGAACTCATCTTCTTAGAGCAGTCTATTGTACCAGCTTAGATCTGGTCCCTAGGGGAGTCACCCAGGGCACCTCTCGGCCAGGCACTCCACCTACCCACCCCTTTCCCTATCCTCTTGGGCAAATACAAAAACCTCCCTAGAGCCTCGGCCTCACCAGAGGCAGCTCTATCTGCTCACTACAAGTCACACACCAGGTTCCTTGGGTTTCCCTATGCTCCCCACCCTCCCAACTCTCATCTGCCTCCCTCTCTCCCTCCCCACCCCTCCAAGTAGAAGCGAGGTCTCACACCCACGCACACACCCACCCACCCACCCACACACACACACACACACACACACACACACACGCGCGCACACACACACGCGCTCTCCTGTACCTTGGCCCCCTGACCGGGCGCTCTCCAGGCACTTGCCCTTCCTTGCTGCCAGCGTTTCTACTTCAGCTCCGCGCTACCTCCTCCTCCCCCACCGCCCACCCCTTGGAGATAAAGGTTATTAGCGGCCCAAGTAATAGTAAGAACAGGAGTTGATTGGATTTTCCACCCCACCTCCTTGCTGAGAGTGTGAGGCTGGCAAGAAGTGGACAGGGACAAGAACTGCCCCATCTACCAACCCCCCCCCCCCCCCCCGCCCCCCCCCCCCCCCCCCCCCCCCCCCCCCCCCCCCCCCCCCCTCCCCCACACACACACACACACACACACACACACACGTTTACATTCACACTCCACACTGGCACACACTCACCAAAAAACCGGCACAAAGAGGAAAGAAGGGAACGTCCGTGACCGGCATGTCTAGGTCCTTAGGCACAGCTTCCAGGGAGCCATGGTAACGCGGCGAGCCCCCCAATTCTTTCAAACTCTCTCTCACACACACACACACACACACACACACACGCACGCACGCACACACAGGTCTGATAGCCCCTGATGCTTTTGCACACCTAGGGAGCAGAAGGAAGGGACAGTTGAGACCCCGTGCACTTCCCTTTCCGAAAGCTAGATGAACGGAAGAAGGGCTTGGGGATCGTAGAGGAGAGGCTACCTACAGTAGCCCCAAACAGCTGGAGGGTGTTAAGGTGGGAGGGAGCCCCTCAGGGGTTCAACCACCTACCTGATCTACAGGAACACTAAATTTTAGTAATGGAGGGAGGGGTGCTGGAGGATAGGGGAAGTAGGGAGAAAAAGGTATGAATTGAAGCAGGCAGGTGGACGACCCCAGATACGTTCCCTACTTTGGGAAAGACTGAGCTTGGTGAGAAGGTGGATTCACACACACACACACACACACACACACACACACACACACACACACAC
>NW_020954551.1:22804213-22844735 GCF_900497805.2 Vombatus ursinus | reverse complement strand
CACACACACACACACACACACACACACACACACACACACACACACACCCTTTCCAATGCTGAGCCACATCGCCACCCAGTCCCCTCTCTTGAGAGAGCAATGCTTTAGGGATTAAAAGGTCTGGGGAGCGAAAGAAATAGCGGGGGAGGAGAGAAGGGAAAGAGGACTGTGAGTGAGAAAGATCACCACCACCCCCATTTCTCCCAACACACCTCATTGGCCTTCCTGGGCGAGATCAGATTCCGTGCCTCCCCAAAGCAAAGTTGTTCTGCCACCCCAGTTGCTCAGCGCAGAGAGGAGGGAGGCTGACTTTCGGGGTTAAGAGCCTCTTGTTTGCCGCTGCTCCTCCTCGGGGAGTAACCAGCCTCTCCCAGGCTGGCAGCACGCGAATCCGTCGGGGAGACTCCGCCTCACCCCCTCCTGTAGCTGGCACAAAACAAGGCAGCTCCCGTCCCGCCTTGCACCCCTCCCTGCCTATCCACTCCCTCTCCTCCCAGAACTAAGGCAGTCTCACTTCCCTCTCTCCTCTCCTGTCGCCCTCTCTCCTGGGTTTTCGCCCCCCCGCCTCCCTTTTCTGCTTTGCCTCCCACTCCCACCTCCTCTCTCCTTTCCTTTCCTTTATTGAGCAGCCTTCCTCCCTTTTCTCCCTCCAATCACCCCTACTTCTTACATCCTTCCAACATCCAGTCTTCCCTAATTGTCTCCTTTTTTTTCCTGTCTCCCTATCACTGGCTAATCTAGCGTTAGGGCTTTGCCTTCGTACGAATGCAATAAAAATGAGTCCTGAACTTTTCCCACCTTTTTCTACATCTGTATGATCCTAGAAGGACCTTTACTCTCTTTTGCTGCAAATAGACTCAGCTAGGAACAGGTGAAAGATAATTCAAGTTCTCCCATTGGTTTTCTTCGATGTTTATCTCAGATGGTCCTACATCAAGCCTGGCAGAACAGCTATTGCTACATTTCAGAGAGCAGTACTAAATTTGGCTGTAATTTAGCACTACCTATTATACACATACACACATATTAGGTAATGCTATATATACACATATGCACGTATGTGTATACATACATGCACATGTGTGTATACATAACTATAAATGCATGTACATGTATCCACACATACATAGATACACATACATCCTCATCAAGAAGTTGGTATTCTATAGCATTTCATATTTTAAAAGCTCTTGGTCATAGATCTTTTTGTCATTATATTCCAAACTTATAATCCCTCAAATCTTTGAAACTTCCAGAGGCAACATTTTATTCTGTGCATTATGTGGTCTTTGTGCAGACTTAAATTCTCCAGGTCCATATCCTAACCTTGAGGATCTGAGAATTATTGACACCTAATTATATATAATTTTAAAATATTTTCCTTGTCTTCACATCAGTCAGTGAAACAGGTAACAAGCATTCATTAAGCACCTACTATATACTAGGCACTTTGTTAAATGGTAGGAATACAAACAAAGGGGGAGGGGGATACAAGACAAATGATCACTTCTCTTAAGAAGCATACAACCTAAGGGGGAAACAACATCCAAATTGCATGGTCAGGTGTTTTTAAAATCTTGATATCAACATGGGATTATTTACAAGCTTTCACTCTAAAAATTATTCAAATCTTTTTTTTTTCTCTTTCTTTGCTAGCAAATATTAAAAAAAAAATCTGACCTTTTGAACTAGCCATTCTTTAAAAATGAAAAAAAAGTCCTATCCAATTGAAGTCCTGACTGGTTGTTAGGGACTCGTAGACTTCTAATTTTGACTTCACTGTGACTGTGAGATTGTCCTTCCAATTTCTGTTCTCCTCCAGTGCATTGAACAATAACTATCCTTTAAAAAACCTGAGCAAGCCTGGGAAGAGGATTCTAGCATACAGAACGACAGAGAAACCACTCAGTGTCCTGCTTCTGAAGTAACTGAATAAGAGATTTCAAAAATTAATAAGTGATGTTATAAATTTCAGTAATTACTAACCTCAGTGGGTGTCTTTCTTGCTCAGGATGCTAGACAAACTACAAATGCAAGTGAGAGCAGAATTTGTCCCAGGATTAAATTTGATGGTTGGAGTAGCGGGGATTTAAATTCTTTTCCTGAAGCGTAATTATTCATCTGGGATGATTTCTGAAGAGGAAGTTAAGACAGAATATTAAATATAGTCCCGACAAAGGGGAATATTATGCCAAAATGTCAAACTCTACAAAAGAAAATAAAAGTCAAACTAAGCTCAGGAGTTTAACCACATTCTTTATAAATAGCCAGAAAGCAATGGGCTCAAGCCTGGTCATGTATGACTGTACTAACAAGGTTCCATCTGAAGATTAGGCTTATTTTCCCCCTGACTTATTTGCTTAAACATAGAAGCATTGGTTTATTCCTGAATTCAAATATCCCCCAAAGTGGGAAATTACTCCAATATATAGAAACCTCATACTATAGAAGAAATGAAGTTTTAAATGTTTTCTTTAGGGATTTTTATGAAGGTAAGAGTAATGTCCTTGTGAGCTTTTGATGTGTGAGTTAAATGGAATGGAAGGTTAATTCTTCAATACATGTAGATAGAGCAACTATATAGTTCTGGTCCTGTCTCAAATACTTACTAGCTGTATGACCTTGGAGAAGTCATTTAAAATCTCTGGGAGTCTATTTCCTAATCTATAAAATGAGGCATACAAACTCTCAGAGGATTGTTATGAGGATCAAATGAGATAATGTATGTAAATCATTTTGCAAACCTTATATTGCTCTATAAAATGTAAGCTATCATTTATCATTACTGTCTTCCTTTGATATTTGTATCTCCAGTGCTTAGCAGAAACCTTTACATATAGTAAGCACTTTAAAAATGCTTCATTCATTCATTCATTCATTCATTCATTTTTTTTATTATTCTATTTGGAATAAATAAGAAAAAAACAATATGGCATAGAGGATATCATCAATCTCAGAGTCAGGAAGACCACTACTCAGGTTTCTGATACTGGCTCAGTGATCCTGGAAAAGTCATCAAATTTTCAGTGCCCCAGGAAATTCTAACAATGGAGAAGTAGGTGAAATGTCCTTTTTAGGAGTTATCAATAGCATCACAGGTCCAATATATTGAGTTAGAAAAAGGTCCATCAAAACACCACATTATCAAACTCCAGATCAGTCAGTCAACAACTACTTATTGTCCAATATGTACCAGCCACTCTGCTAAGCACTGGGAATACCAAAAACAAAAGGAAAAACGGAAAAAAAAGGAGCTCACAGGCTAATTGGGGAGAAAATAATAGTAATATCTAAAAATAATATTAATAAAAAATAATAGCTAACATTAATATAGTACTTGTTATGTGTCAGGCACTGTGTTAAGCATCTTATAATTATTATTTAATTTGATCCTTATAACAGCCTCAAAGAGGTAGGTGGTATTATGTCCATTTTACAGTTGAAGAAACTGAGCAAACGGAGGCTAAATGACTTGTCCAGAGTCACACAGCTAGTAATTATCTGAGACTGGATTTGATCTCAGGTCTTCCCGACTCCAAGAAAACAATCATGTATGCAAATGATATATACATGATAAATTGAAGATAATATCAGAAAAAGGCACTATGATAAAGGACTGGGAAAAGCTTCTTGCAAAAGGTAGGAATCTGATTGGTTGTTGTACTTTGTTCTCAAAAAGAACCAAAATCACATCACTTGGGGTCAAAGTACAGTGTATCCTTCTGGGGCTGATCAGATTGATGCAAGCTTAAAAGGCTCTACCACAGGCTGGGAACAAATAGTCCATATGAACATTTGGAGTGGAAATGTCTCCAAATTTGTGCAGCTCATGTTTCCTTTAAGCTACTGCAATTCTTCTTTGCTCATAAAGTACAGCACCTTCTTTGGTGTGGGAATGCCATGCTGGGCAGTCCTGTGCCAGTGTCTCCCATATCTCACAACTGATTTCAAAGTTCTTCAGAGAGATCTTGAGAGTAACCTTGTATCACTTCTGACCCCCATGTGAGCACTTGACTTGTGTGAGTTCTCCATTAAATAATAGTCTTTTAGGCAAATGTACTTTTGGCATTCGAACAACATGACCATCCCATTAGAGTTGCCCTCTTCACAATAAAGTTTGAATGCTTGGCAGTTCACCTCGAGAAAGGACTTCAGTGTCTGTTACCTTTTCTTACCAGGTGATCTTCGAATCTTCCTAAGATGATTCCAATGGAAGTGATCTGGTTTGTTGGCATGGTGCTTGTATATTGTCCAGGTTTCACAGGGATGCAACAATGAGGTCAGCACAACAGCTCTGTAGACCTTCAGTTTGGTAGGCTGTGTAATACATTTTCTTTCACACACTTTCCTTTGGAGCCTCCCAAACAGTGAGCTAGTTCTGGCAATGCATGTGTCAACATCATCATCTATATGGACATCGCTGGAAAGCATAATGCCAAGGTAAGGGAACTTATTCACAACACTCAATATTTCTCTACTTACAGCATCCTGTGGTTCCGTGTATGGATGGTATGGTGCTGGCTGGTGGAGAAACCTGTGCTTTCTTGGTGTTGTTAGGCCAAAATCAGCACCGGCAACAGAGAATCGATCCATACTTTGCTGTATCTCAGACTCAGAGGCTGCATTGAGTGTACAATCATCTGTAAACAGAAAGCTGTGCACCAACTCTCCCTCTACTCTAGTCTTGCTTTTAGGCTTTTCAGCTTGCATGATTTACCATCAGTGTGCTATCTGACTTTGTTGCTCTTTTCATCCCCCTTGAAGGGACTTGAAAACTTTGCTGAAAACATCATGCTAAAAATCACAGGAGCAAACACACAGCCCTGCTTTACTCCATTGTTGACTGTGAAAGCGTGAGAACATTGTCCTTTATCCAGAACCTGGGAAAGCATGTCATCAGAAAACTGATGTACAATACTGATGAACTTCTCGAAGCAAACAAATTTTGCCTTAATTGTCCACAAGCCTTCATGACTGACAGTATCAAAGGCCTTCATTAGATCAGCGAATGTTGTGTACAGGTCTTTGTTCTGCTCCTAGCATTTCTCCTGGATTTTTTTGGGCAGCAAACATCATATTGACTATTCCTCAGCCTTTTCTTAAGTTACATTGGCTCTCAGGTAGATGACCATCTTCCAGGTGAAGGATCACCCTATTAAGGACTCAGGCAAAAATCTTGGGGCAAGAGAGAGACTCCCTGTGCGTATCACAGAACAACCTATTTTCCTTTCTTTTATAGAGAAGGACAGTAGAGACATCCTTGAATTCCTGGGGGAATAACCTTCTTTTGCCACATAACCCAGAAAATTTCAGTCAGCTTTTGGATGAGCAATGGACCCCCTGCCTCGTAGATCTCAGCTGGAATAGAATCAGTACCAGGCACTTTGCCACATGAGAGGAGTCTAATGGTATTCAAAACCTCTTATTCGTTTGGAAGTCTGGCTACAGAGGGATTGAATTCAACCTGAGGTATACAGTCAATGGTTTCAGCATTGATTGATGATGGTTTGTTGAGAACACTATGGATGTGTTCTGCCCACCTCTCCAGGATCATGGAGTCTTTTAAGGACAGCACTAATCAATGTGGCTCCCTCAATACTGAGGAACTGAGGTGCACCATAAGTCTTTGGCCCATAAATTGCCTTCAGGGCATGGAAAAAATACCTTTTGAATTGTTACTATCAATGTAAAACTGAATTTTATCTGCCTTCTTACTGAGCCAAGAATCCTGTATCTTTCTAAGTTTTGCTTACACTTTACTTTTGATGGAGTTAAATGCTGCCTTCTTAGAGACAGATGTTATCCTACTGTTAACCCCTGCTGAGTTCTTAGTTTTCATTTAGCAGCTTCTGAAATTCCTGATCATTTCTATAAAACCAATACTGATGCCTGCAAGTGTTCTGGCCCCCCTGAGTAAATGTGGTGCTGTCCACCAGATTTCTGAAATCTGTCCAATCCTTTTCTGCTCCACTGTTGCCAGCTGAAGGTGGGATCAGTTTTCCCTCCAATTTAGCAACAAACTGTCCATGCCTGGAGAAGTGCTCTAATCTGTTGACATTATCTTTTGGTAGTCATCTTGACTTGGGGCTGCCACTTTTGTTGATTGTGAATGTTTAGCTTGGAGAGGATAAATCTATGATCTGCCTATGTTCTGGGACCCACATCACCTTCATCACTCTCACTTGTCTGTCTCTTCTCTTTACAATGACATCATCCATTAAATGCCAATGTTTGCTGTGAGGGTGCATTCATGAAGTTTTATTTTGTTTAGGTAAATGGAAGACAGTTTTGGTGATGAGAAAGTTATGAGGCCCACAAGTCTTCAATATTAAGTGACCATTGCTGTTGCTATTTCTGACTCCATTCCTCCCAAGGACTCCTTACCATGTCTGGTAGTCTGTGCCTACTCTGGCATTAAAGTCACCCAGAATTATAAGCTTCTTTGGCAAATTGATTATAAGGGTTCCTGAGTCTTCATAATTTTCTTCTTTGACTTCATTAGGGTTTATCATGGTGGGAGCATAGGCACCGATGATGGTGGTGGTGTGACATTTTCCTGCAAGTGGCAATCATATTGTCACGAGCCTGTCATTTGCTCCTTTTGGGAGGCATACAAGCTTATTGACTAGATCGATTTTAATTGCAAAATCTATGCTAACTTCATGGTGCTTCCTTTCACTGTGGCCACTCCAGAAAAAAAAAGTGTGTCCAGCTCTGACTTTGGTAAGCAGGCCTTCATTTGCCAGCTTTGTTGCACTCTGGGCTGCTATTTGGATGCAATACCTAGTTTTGTCTCAATAAGAGCTGTTCATCTTTCAGGTCTACTGGATTTCTTGTTGTTGATAAGTGTGCAAATATTCCATGTACTGATGGTGAGTGGAATCATCTTCACAAAAGGTATTGCACATTTTTGAGTGTGTTTTTTGACCACAAAGAAGGATTCCCACCTGCCATGGCAGGCAAGTCAGGGTTGGGTAAAGCAGACAATTTTTAGGATACCTTTTCTAGTTCTTTCCTCACACCAGGTGGTGAGCAGTGTCATCCTTAAGAGGCTGCTTAGATACCCAGGGGGGGCTGCTGAATCCCATTCTTGCTTCCAGTGATAAGACAGCCTGGTGGCCTGAGCCGCTTGTGTGCAAGGTTGTGACCACAGCTCCCAGTATATCCACACCTGCTGCTTCATCACAGGACTTTGAGGTAGGTAAAACTGGTAAAATGGTATGGGTGATGTCTTTTGATTCACATATCATTTGGATTTAAATAAGGCAGAGTTGTTTGAAGTTGTTAGTCTCACTCTCTCTTACAGAGTCATCAAAGTCCACTGGCAGGACAGAAGCCAAGATGAATGATGATGGCTCAGGATACAATGTATGACCTTGGCATCTTCAATGTCTAACTAAGCTCTAAGTGCTTCACGGCACCTGCTTTAGCCACCTTTGTGGCTATTAGAACAAATTGTTCTCATCCCCCCATTCTGCTGGGGGAAGTCTTCACATACTTGAGGTAGACACTGCCTAGCTCACCAAAACATTTGAGACCGCTTGGTTACCCTCAATCTGGTTTAGCCCATCTGCCAGTCTTTACACCAGTCTTTGCACCAGAGGTGTTAGTCTTTCCTGAGCACCCTACACACCTACAAAGGGTGAGAAACTAGCTAAAACTTGAAGGAAGCCATGGAAGTTGAGAGGCAGAAGTGAAGAGAGAGTTCCAGGCATGGAGGAAAGTCAGTGAAAATGCATAGAGCTGGAAGATGGAATGTCTTCTTTTTTTTTTTTAAGACACAACTGAACAATAAAAATTATATTGTGTAATATATAACATTCTATATCTTACACACAATATTGTAGGTTATAATGTTTTATATTAGATATAATTTCATATTATATAATATATTGTATAATATAATACATTATCTATTTCATTTTTATATAAAATTTACGTGTTATTATATTACATTGGACTAGGAATCAGGAGACTTGAGTTGTAATTCCAGCTGTGTCATTAACTAACTGTGTGAACTGGGCATGTGGCTTAATCATTCTGGACTTAGTTTCCTCAATCTTTTTTTTTCTTTTTCTTTTTTTTTAAATGGTAATTATTTATTTATTTTTTTGTCTTCAACATTTACTTCCACAAGATTTTGAGTTCCAAATTTTCACCCCATCTCACCCCTCCCCCCGCCCCAAGATGGTATGCATTCTAAATACCCCTTCCCCTAGTCTGCCTTCCCTTCTATCTCTCCCCCCCTTCTCTTATCCCCTTCCCCTTCAATTTTCCTGTAGGGCAGGATGGATTTCTGTACCCCATTTCCTGTATTTCTTATTTCCCAGCTGCATGTGAAAACATTTTTTTAAACATGTGTTTTTAAAACTTTGGGTTCCAAATTTTCTCCCTTCCTCCCTCCCCACCCACCCTCATTGAAAAGGCAAGCAACTCAATATAGGTTATACATGTGCAGTTATGCAAAACACTTCCATAGTAGACAGGCCGTGAAAAACTAACTCTATTTCCCTTGATCTTATCCTGCACCCCCCCCCATTTATTCTATTCTTTCCTTTGACCCTGTCCCTCCTCAGAAATATTTGCTTCTGATTACTCCCTTTCCCAATCTGCCCTCCTCTCTATCATTCCCCTACTCTCTTGTCCCCTTCCCCCACTATTTTCCTGTAGGGTAAAACAAATTTCCACCCCAATTGAGTGTGTATGTTATTCCCTCCTTAAGTCAAATCCTATGAGAATAAGATTCACTCATTCCCTCTCACCTCCCCCCTTTTCCCCTCCATTGCAAGTGCCTTTTCTTTTCTGTTTTTTTTTTGTAGGATAATTTACCCCATTCTACCTCTCCCATTCTCCTTCTCCTAGTATATTCCTCTCTCACCCCTTAATTTTATTCTCCAGATATGACCTCTTCATTTTCAACTCACCCTGTGCCCTCTATCTATATCTATATATATGTACATATAATTTTTCCCCTCCAACTACCCTAATACTGACAAAGGTCTCATGAGTTACAAATATCATCTTTCCATGCAGGAATGTAAGCAGTTCAACCTTAATAAGTCTCTTATGATTTTCTCTTTCCTGTTTACCTTTCCATGTTCCACTTGAGTCTTGTATTTGAAAATCAAATTTTCTATTCATCTCTGGTCTTTTCATCAAGAATGCTTGAAAGACCTCTATTTCACTGAATGACCATTTTCCCCCTGCAGGATTGTACTCAGTTTTGCTGGGTAGGTGATTCTTGGTTGTAATCCTATATCCTTTGCTCTCTGGAATATTATATTCCATGTCCTGTGGTCCCTTAATGTAGAAGCAGCTAAATCTTGTATTATCCTGATTGTGTTTCCACAATATTTGAATTGTTTCTTTCTGGCTGCTTGTAATATTTTCTCTTTGACATGGAAACTCTGGAATTTGGCTATAATATTCCTAGGAGTTTTCCTTTGGGGATCTCTTTCAGGAAGAGATCTGTGGATTCTTTCAATTTCTATTTTGCCCTCTGGTTCTAAAATATCAGGACAGTTTTCCTGGATAATTTCTTGAAAGATGATGTCTAGGCTCTTTTTTTGATCATAGCTTTAGAATAGTCCAATAATTTTTAAATTCTCTCTCCTGGATCTATTGATGGAATGTCTTCTAAGAGGAACAGCAAGAATCCTAGAAAACTGTGACTGGAGTAAGGTGAAATAAACCTGGAAAGGTAGGATGGAGGTGGGTTATGAAAGCTTTAGAAGACAAACAAGATTTTATATTTGATCCTAGGGCCAGTAGGGAAGCAATGGAGTTTAATGAGTAGGGCAGGAATGCAAAATGGTGCCAGTTGGGCTTTAGGATGAGCACTTTGACAGTTGAGCATAGGGTCAAATGGAGTAGGGAGAGACTCGTAGCACTAAAACTATTGTAGTAGTCCAGGTGTGGGGGGATGCCAGATTGTGGCAATGTCAGAGGAGAAGAGGGAAGACAAATGGAAGATCCTGTAAAGGAAGAAACAGGACGTGGTGACTGATTGTATATGGTAGATGTATATGGCAGAATGTGAGATAGTGAGGAGTCAAGGATGACATTTAGGTTGCAAGGTTGAGTGAATGGGAAGATAGTGGAACTTTCAACAGAAATAGGGAAGTTAGGAAGTAAGGAAGTGTGAGGAGGGAGTTAATGAATTCACATTTTGACATATTGAGTGTAAGATATCTATGTGGATATTTAGTTAGAGATATACAAAAGATAGTTTAAAATGTAAGACTAGAGGTTAGAAGAGAATTAAGGGCTGGATAAATAGATCTAACACTATCTGCATAGAAGTGATAATTGGGTCTGTGGAAGCTGATGAGATTGCCATAGAAAGGGATGGACAAAAAGAAAGAGACAGACAGAAAGAGATCTAGACAGAGATACAAAAAAAAGAGACATAGACAGACACAGAAACAAAGATATTTCTAGTAAGGAAGCTGAGCCAAAGACAGTTTATAAACACAATGTTGGGTCACTTAAATATTATTCCAAAAATTTAGGTGTATCTCATCAAAGAAATGTGATTTAGGGGCCTATGGACTGTTCCCATGTTAATGATACCTGGATGCCTATATCTCTGAGAGATGTGTGTGCATGTTTGCATCTGTATTCATATTCTCATTGTTACTAATATGCAAGCATCTTTTCCAATGAAGATCAGTACCAGTGACAAACAGTGAGTCTGGTCCTAGGAATACCAAGAGTCTTGTTGATCTACTGGGTGAACGAACTAGGAAGGGGAGAGCACTTCCCTAGAAGTCTTACCTGAATTATGAAGCCTCAGCATAGCTGTCAGATGATAAGAGGAAACAGTGTTGTGGGAAAAGTACTAGCTTTGGATTCCCAGAAGCTGGGTCTGAATCCTTCTCCTACTAGTAGTCACTGACTACCTACAAGGCCCTATTCAAATCATCTAATACATCTGAGGTTTAGTTTCTTTATCTGTAAAATCTCCTTTGAGTTCTGTCCATTTCTAATTCCACAACTCTGTGCGGATCATAAATCTAGAGTTGGAAGGGACCTTAGATGTCACCTAATCTAAACCTCTCTTTTTCCAGATGAGGAAAGTGAGGCCAAAGAGATAAATAATTTAACTCAGATGTCAGGCTAGGCACTATGACTCCAAATCTACCAGTCTTTCCCCTATACCACTTTGAGCTGTGTGAGTTCTAAGGTGTTTCTATTCCTATAAGACTCTCTTTCTCCTGTTGCCCTTTTCTGAATCCTACAGGGTGAATTATACCCTTGACAGTGACCCATCTCTTCCTCTGATATTCATTAAACTGATGTGCATATTTGCAGAAGATAGATCAGACATATTTTAAGTTATTTTCCAAAGGGCAACTATTTCTGTCAAAAGCCTCGAAAGGTGTAAACTTATGCTTCACAATAAAAAGACTGAGTATAATAAAAATCTCTCCTAGTGAACCTCAAATAAAAGGGAAGGAGTGTCTTTTATGGCTAGAAGCAGAAGGTGAGAGAGATAGGTCAGAACACTAAGGAATACAGAAACAAATAAAAGGTAGCTGGAAGCTTAGTGTGTTTTGCAGCTATATTCATTATTTATTACCTACCCATAGATTGAACCATATTTTGATACCATTCCCAGAACTAGTGAAGAGAAGTGCTTCCAAGAATGGTATTGCCTTTTGGCAAAGTTGAGTAGCTGGTAGATGGCATTGTTCCTAGAAAAACTGGGGAGGAGAAGGGATATAGTTTTGGAATTGACATTTCAGTCTAGCAGTATAGCAAAGTCACAGATTGATGGGGCATTTCTTGCCAGTGACTGAATCAGGAAAAGCAGGATATCTTCACCCCCAGAATAGCAAAGCCATCCTTGAAAGAATAAGGCAGTCACTTGCTATTGGAATATAAAAACAAATAAAAGAAGACTTTATTTTAATGGGCAAAGTTCCACAGGAAAGTTCAAAAGTCTTCCCTACCTCATCTTTAATAGAAGAGGCTAGGTATGTACATCGAAAGATGGTAATTCTAGAAAAAAAAATTTGGAAAAAGAAAATCCTTGCTTCATCCAATGGGTCATTAAAATATGTAGCTGTGCTTTAGGAGGTCACTGAGTCAAGCAATCTCTCTACACTTTACCAGGAGTAGGTAATTTTATGACCATTGATAACATTATAGTTATGTGGCTAAGATAATGGCAAATGTAATCAAATCTCATGCTTCAGGGCTCTCATTGATTGTGTGTGGGGGTCAGAAAGGATATTTTTTTTTCTCCTTGTATGGAACTGCATGATGAACCAGCGAGATCACACCACTTTCCAAGTAGTTAGATCCTTAAAAAAAAAATAGCTCTTTTCATTCAAAGCTATAATGAAGGCACATTATGAAACCAGGTTGCTTTACTTTTGTTCATTCCCTATATTTGGGATGGGATGGGAATTTTGGTATTTTTTTAATGACTGACTACTACATGGTAAATATGAGCAGGTAATCACATGTTACAAATAAGCAATTGGGCAGAATGAATTTTAAAAAGAAAGTAATCAGAGAAAATAGTTGGGCTGGTTGTTTTCAGAATGAGATATAATAAATGGACAGATTCAGGGGTCCATTGTAGTCTTCTTTATGTTAAGAGAAAGCAAGGAAGGCATCCAAAGTGTTAGTTGGACTTCTTATGGTAAACTTTGGAGGACACGGACCACAGATGCACAAGATATGCAGGCATGGATGGGTTGTGATTTGCGTCATTGGAGAGAAAAGAGATATAGGTGAATTCAGATATTCTAGTGAAGTATTTATATTTCCCAAACACCTTTATGTATGAAGTAAAGGAACTTTTAATCTATAAGGGACCTTAGAACTTAGTTACCCCCAACTATCTCCTTTTGTAGAAGGAAAATGAATCATAGAAAGATTAAGCGATTTGTTTAAGTTTAGAGGAAGATTGACTGACGTATTCAAGTTTTAGCTGCTGTTTAGTGACTACACTGAAACTAGAAACCTTGTATTTAAAACCCTACAAGATGAAATTTAGTGAACTCAGAGTGTAAGGTCTCCTGGATCCTCTCTCCAGAGAAAGCTTTTCAAATTCTAATTCTGCTCTTCCACATAGAGGAATGGGCAACATACAAGGACCAGTGTCTCTGTGTCTCTGTCTCTGTGTCTCTGTGTGTCTCTCTCTCTATCTCTCTGTCTCTCTCTGTCTCTGTCTGTCTGTCTCTCTCTCACCATTCATCTAAACAGCCATATGCTCAGCTCTCTGAATCCTATAATAGGAATAAGGACTGAACCTGAGATTTCATTTGTATAGGATATTTCCAGCTGAGGAAATTCTCTCTAACAATGCCTGTCAGAAATTCCTCTGCAATTTTAATCTTAGAGAGTTTCTAAGTGTACCAAGAACTTAAGTTCCCTAACTGTGTGAACCTGGGCAAGTCAGTTAATCGCTCTTTGACTCACTTTCTTTATCTGTAAAATGGAGGTACCAGGGTTGATGTAAGGATCAAATCAAATTTATGATAATTATAAAGCACTTAGCACAGTTTCTATATCAGTGGTACATCAGTGTTCATCATCATCATCATCATCACCATCATCGTTATACTCACGTACCACCATAGCAGGGGTGTGTTATTTACAGACCTTACTAACTGATTCCTAAATTTTCAGCATAAGTATCTAGGCCTTGGAAATTAGCAAACACTATTAATCAATGCAAGATTTATTATTTTGTTGTTTTTTCTAGACTTAAGAAAGTGATGGAGATAATGTTAATAGTGCAGATTAAATTTAAGTTTTTTATGTACATTCCTCCTACCCCTCACAGAGAACCAGCTGTTAAACTTTCATTAACACACTATTGCCAGTGTATTTCAGAGGATTTGAATTTAGGTCTTCATGGCTTAGAGGACAGTTTTGTCCACTACACTTAATACTGTGTGACCTTGAATGGGTGATTTAATATCACTGGGCCTCATTTTCCTCTACAAAATGAGAAGGGAGGGAGACTTATACTAGATGACTTCTAACACTCCTTCAAGCTTTAGTTCTCTGATCTTGTGATTCTATGTTGGAGCTCCTTAGCTATCACTTCTTCTTTTCTTTTTTAGGATTTTTTGTTATCATTGTACTGTTAAAGTTTCATTTTTGATGATCTGTTATTCCTCCTGTACCATCTTAGCTTTTTAGAATATTAGGCCATCTCTCATCTGACTTTTTTTGAAAAGTGTTTCCTAACATTGAGAACATGTGACTTGTAACAATGTTGAGGCTTTCTTTCTTTAAATGGCATGATGATGATCTGTAAGATAAAGTTACTACTGTCTTTCAAGCTTTAAATTTACAAATATTCTTCCATTTCGGAATTAGGTGCAGACTAGTACCTCTCATTTCTTCCTCTGTTTCCTGGGAAGCATTTCAAGAATGTATTAGATAGTCTGCTTTCAGTAGACTAAAACTTTTAGCAGACCTCAGGCAATCAAGATTTCTCCTCAGCACAAAATTTTACATTTGTGCCAGATTTGTGAATGATAATGGAAAACTCATTATCCATTTTGTCTATCCAGTGTCATGGCCAGTCTACAATGGTATTCCTGGGATTTCTCTGTTCTGCACCTAAAAATATTACACTTTGTTGTTTTTGAGTCTTTTATCAGTCATATCTGACTCTTCCTGACTCCATTTGCGGTTTTCTTAGCAAAGATACTGGAATGATTTGCCATTTCTTTCTCCAGTTCATCTTACAGATGAGGTAACTAAAGCAAACAGAGTTAAGTGACTTGCCTGGTGTCACACAGCTAGTGTCAGAGGCCAGATTTGAACTAAGGAAGATATCTTCTGGACTCCAAGCCTAGCACTCCATCCATTGTGCTACCTAGCTGCCCTGAATTACACTAGAACCCTCCTGTTAAGACACGGGTATTTCTACCCATGCATTCCTATTATGGTACATTTCTATAAGATCTCTTTCTTTAGAATACAGTACATTCTTCCATTGATGTATTCCAGTCCCAAATTCCTTGAACCAAGTATCTGTGATATATGTGATGTACTTATCTCCTTATGTTAAAATTTCACTTTTTAAATTATTCCTAGTCTGCTCTTTTTTTTTCATAGATCTTGGTGTTCACAAGCATTCTTTCCTTTTTCAGAGTGAATTCAGAGTCTTATTTTTATTCTTTTTTGCCTCTCTAAATCTTGTTCTTATCCTTAGTGATTTTAATTTTCAAATTGGCATTCCCTCAAACACTCTGGGCTCTCAATTAGTAACTTCAAACAAACAAACAAAACTTATAACTGTCTTCTCTACTCTATTTCTGGTATTCTTGTATATGGCTACAGATGAAATTCATGCCATTACCAAATCCTGTTCCTTCCACATCCACTCCTTCTATTGAATATAATTTCTTCTCTCTTTTTTTGTGATAGTCTAAGTGAGAGGTAATGAGGGCTTGAACCATCATAATAGTAGAGAACTATCATAATAGCAGAGAACTCACCTGGATGTTATAATAGTTCAATAGTTCAAGCCCTCGTTACCTCTCACTTAGACTATCACAAAAATCTCCCAATAACTATCTTTTCTTCTATATCAAATCTATTCCCTGTTCAAACATTAAATGAATATTCCCAAGCACAGGTTTGATCATGTCATTCCCATACTCACAAATCTTGTGTGACTTCCTATGGTCTCTAAAATAAAATGCAGACTCATTGTTTTGTCATTTATGGCCTCCCATAATAAATATCCAAACCACCTTTAGAGATTGATTTCATATTATCTACTTTCACAACTTTATGTTTTAGAAAAATGGGTAAACTAGCTTTTTTCCCAGACGTAACATGCAATTCTCTTTGTCTGTGGTTTGTGAAGGATGTTGCTCATTGGCAAATAATTTCTTCTTATGTCTGCATCTAAGAATTCTCAGCTTCTATTAATGTCCATCTCAAGTGTTAGCTTACTGGAGGTGACCTCTTAGGAGACAGTGATCTTGCCCTTTTCAAATTATTTTATATTTACTTATGTATGTGTATGTTGCATTTTGTCAAAAGATTATTCAACATCTATTGATATAATCATATTTTTGATATTGTTATTAAGATAGTATATTATGTGCATTATATATAATCCAACTCTGAATTCCTAGTACAAATCCTACCTGGTCATAATGTATAATTTTATTAATGTTTTTGTAACATTTTTGCTGATATTGTTTTTAGTATTTTTAAAGAAATAGTCATTAAGGATATTGGTCTATGGATTCTTTTTCTTCTTTGTCTCTCCCTGGTTTAGGTATTGAAACCTTATTTGTATGATAGGAACAACTTGGGAAGAACTCTTATTTTCTTATCTTTTTTTTTGCAAAAATGTTTATATAAAATTGGAATTAATTGTTCTTGAAGGTGTGATTGAAATCACTTGTAAAACCACTTGCTGTTTGAATTTTATTTGGAAGTTCAGACGTGGCTCCCTCAAATGTTTTTATTTCTGCAAATTGAAATTATTTAAATTGTGTTTCTTGACCTATTAAGATATTATATATATATATATACAGTTATTCATCCATTTTACCTGTTAGCCATTTGTTTAACATATAACTAGATTTTTTTTTCATTTTATTTTCATTCATAGTTGCTGCTCTTTTTCCTTTTTTTCTTACTATATGGTATTCCTTGCTCTTTAATAGCAGGGTTGCTATCGGTTTATTTGTTCTTTAATCTAAAACATAGATCCTATTTTTATTTATCAATTCAATGATGATGTTGTTTTTCTATCTTAGTTAGCATTTTTTTAATTTCTGGGTAAAAGTGTATGGACTTTTTGGCCACTTTATTTCCATAATTCTCAATTTCTTTCTATAATAATAATAATACTAAATCACAGCTCCACCATCACTATATTACTTCGCCTATCTTTCTACAACTCCTCCAACATCAATTATTACTATCTTTTATCATTTTTGTTAGTTTTCTGAGTATGAAATGAAACCTCAGAATTCTTGTGATGTGCATTTATCTTATTATTAGTGTTTTGGAGCCTTTCATATAGCTAGTCATAATTTACAATTCTTTTACAAACTATTCATATCTTTTGATCATTTATCTACTAGGGAATAGAATTTGGTCAGTTTTTCTAATTTTCTATATATTTTGGATAACAAACACTTATCCAGGAAATTTTATGCCAAATTGTTGTTGTTGTTTCTTATTCAACTACTTCCCTTCTTATCCTAGGTCCATTAACTATGATTGTATAAAACCTTTTCATTTCATTTTAACACAAATTATCTATTTTGTCTTTTGTAACTATTTTTAGTTGTCTCTTTTTTAATTTTAAGAATTTTGTTTTCATGTTTAGTTGGGGGTATTTGATGTTAAAACTTACAGTCTTAGAGTGCTGCCTTGGCTACTGAGAGATTGATTATTCTGTTCATGGTCATTGTCAATATGGACTTCAGGTCTTTCAGGAAAAAAAGAAACAAAAAACTAAAAACCTCCTTTCTATAATATGGTGTCTTGCTCACAGTATGGATTTAATACATAAATGTCTAATTGAATTTAACATCTCTATTTTCATGACTTTTACTTATCCCGTCTGCACTCTTTCATCACTCAAATTACCTTGTGTTATGTTAACCTGTGAAGAGTTTACATTTGTCCCACCCTTTCTCTAGCAAAAGCAAGCTTGGTGAGGGAAAAGTGCCTTCATTGACTGCCTTAGCTTGTACAAAGTTTTGCCCATTAGAATGTGTTAATAAGTGGATATTGAATTTTTTCCCAAATATCTTGCCATTTCCCCCCACTTTTTCAGGAAATATCTGGAATCTTCCAGACAACTTTTTAAATAAATTACACACTTGTTTATTATGTATATTTATGTATATTATATATAACCACAATTACATATATACATATTGTATGTATACAAATGCTCATGAATATCACATATAAATACATAAATACATATATACATATTTATAATATACATATGCTATATATGTTAAAATGTATACACATATATACAAACACATATAATTGCACAGACATATACTAGTGCAAACACAGTGGGCTTCTCTGGTTCATAGAGGGAAAATAATAGTTCTCAGATTCAAAGTTTCAGTTTTGTTTCTGGCCATTTTGAAAGAGTTAGAAATAACAAAATGCTCCCCATGTGATAGAGAGTGACTATAATTCAATTTTTCAATTCATTTTCTTTCCATACAAATATCAACAAATTAAATACTAGGAATTTACATGAAACAAAGATTGCTAGTTCACAAAATGCATCTCTGTTACTGACACCAGACCAAAGCTACCACTAACTACATATCGTTATGATTTATCATAAGATCATGGATTTGGAACTAGAAATGATTTTAGAGATCATTTATACTAGATGTTCTTATGGAACTCTTGGGATCAGTATATAGATTTTAGGGGATCTGTGAACTGGGAAGGAAATAAAATACATTTTCTTTCTCATCTCTAAATGAAATTTGATATAACTAAATGTGGCCAACAAAAATTATTCTGAGAAAGGGTCCATAAACTTTACTAGGTTGTCAAAGCAGTCCATCAAACACACACACACACACACACACACACACACACACACAAGAACTTCTTATCTAATGAACTCCTTTATTTTACAAATGATGGATGTGAACAAGATTGAGTAGACAATTTCTCTGATTCTCATGATCTTTCTAACATTTCCAAAATATGAATTATGTGCAAAAGACAAAGCTATTTCAACTGTTTCAATAGTTTAAGGCACTAAGAATCTTAATGGTGTAATGATGAAATGAACCATAAAAAGAGAAGGCAAATCCCTAATCCCAAACCCATAACAAAGTCACTTAGTACTTTCTCCCCCACATGTTGTCATATACTGACTAGCCTGAACAAACTGGCCTATGGGTTTAATACTGCTCCCATATCCTCTCATTGTCGTGAAAATTCAAAAGGGAGAAACATTCTCTGGCTAAGACAGCAACATGGCAGTACTCTGTGCTGCAAAAGTACTTAAGACAGAGAACTGAAGAAGAAAGGGAACTTGAGCGGATCAATAATGTGAGTGATTCTGCTCCACTGAAGAAGGAGTGAGCCGGTTCAGTCTTTCCATAAGTTACTTGTCTCAGAGACTGGGGAGAGTGAAATGTGAATTCCTCAGCATGGGGGGAAGCTGAGACAGCTTTGAGATATAATAAGCAGGGTAAATGAAATCAAAGGGGAAGGAATCAGAGAGTGAACAACAAGGAAATATAAGAGGGAAAAAACTAAACTAAAATTACCAAAGATCTCAGGAAGAAGAAAGCTCAGTTAAAGACCAAGAACATAAACAGATAATCCAAGAAAGAAACAACAACAACCTGCAATATGTCCTCTAGATCAAGTGAAAGAGCCTGGACATCTATAAAGAAATATTTCAAGACAAAGGGAAATAAATCAACACCTATTGAAGCAGAGGTACCTGTTAATTCCTGAGAGCATGTAAAAAAAACAGCAGGATGTTTTCAAATAGTTTAAAATAGAAATAAGAATTTTGAAAGCATTATGTATGCCCCCAGGAGCAACAATCATCAGAATGGGAAAACAAACTAATCTGAATCTACTGTGGCAAATCTCATCAAAGAAACAAAGAGAAAACAATTGATTTGAAACACAAAGAAAGACTTTAGGATCCAAGAGAGCTTAATGAACATTCACAAGTTCGTACCAGAATAAACTGAACTTCTATGACTCCAAACCCTGTGTTCTTCCTTGGAAGATACATAAAGGGCTTCTTAAAGCATGTTTGTAACATATAACATTGCTTTTCTCTATTTGATTATATTCACTGGTACAGCAATATTTCGTTGTCTGGTTCCAATATTTCAAGGAAGTTTTTTTGGGGGGTCTCTTTTACTAAACTATAATATTCAGATTTTTATTTTGTCATGTTTTGGGGAAAATATTAATATTCAATTTTTTTACATCTATATCCTACTTTCAAGATCAGTCTCTATGGTCTATATAGATTTAACCATATTACTTTGCTTTGACTTTGTTCATCTTTGCAATTGTGAGATCCTAATCTTTTTTTTTTCCTTTTTTTAAACAATCAACAAATTTAAACAAATTCCCCCTACTTATTCTAAATTTTCTGTTCTCATATTATTCAATCAGTCAGTTTGTATTTACTATGTACCAAATGTGTGCAAAGTATAGTGCTGATCTGTGATAATATAAAGAAAAGCAAAAATAAATTAAAAAATAAGAAATTTTTGATCTCAGATAGTTTCCAATCTAATGGGGAAGATGACATATAAATAACTGTTTTTAGATGAAACATTTATGGGATAGGTTGGAAATAATCATAGAGGGAAGGCACTAGTATTAAGGTGGATTGGGAAAGGTTTCTTATAGAAGAGGGCTTTTATCTGAAAGTTGGAGGAAGCTAGAGAATACAGGAAGCAGAGATGAGGAGGAAAAGTATTCCAGATATGGCTAACAGCCAAAAAAATTTATTGTTAGGAGATGGAGCATCTAATACCAAGGAGGTCCATGTCACCATATTTGTAACACTTTTTTGAGAACTCTATTTCTATAATAACTTACATCAATATGTGTTTTTTTATCTTCTAAAAACCTTTGAAGTATCTTGAATTTTTTTTCCATTATTTTAACTTGGGGGAGTCTTCTTCTTGTTGTATTATTCCCTTTCTATTGGGATTTTCCTATCACTTTATTTTGTTCCATAGTATTTGTTCTTTTTATTTTTTATCATTTATTTAAAAAAAATCTTCCGTGCTTTTGTTTTTGTACAATATGAGGTTTTCTTTGTGATAGGTTCTTTTCTATCTTCCCCTTAAAGGCTGTTGCCATTTTATTTTGTGGGTCCAGTTCTTTGTATTTTGAGATGATGGAAGGCATCTGGGATTTACATGTGACTTTGTATTTGTACATCTTGCCAGATATCTCTTCCCATTCCTCTGTAGTATGTTAACACATGGCCTCAACAGTACTTTTCAAGTCTTAAATAAGACTTTGTATATTCTTACACAATTTGTTTTCTAGAATGAATAACATAGACAAACCCAATAAGACATTGAATATAGAATAATAAAACAAAGGGCCTTCCTTCACGGCAAGGATTCCAAGGCCATGTTTGTATTGAAAAGTTAAACTCATACTACCTTAGTTTGACTCCATTCCTTTGTTCTGCTCCAACCCCTTCTGGTACTTTGCCCAGGTAGTTTCATAGTTCTTGCCAACCCATACCATGATATTTACTCACACAACTGCAATTGGTTGTAGATTTCAGACACACACACACGCTCCTATTGCCCAAGTGCCAAAACCAAGCGTGGCCCTTTTCAGTCACCAAGGGAATGAATTAGGATTTTTTTTTTCACTTCAATACTCCCTCTCCTCAATAATGCAAATATAGCTTTAAAAAATCCTATATAAAATGGTCATATGCATTTTCTAAAATCAGCTAATCAAATTATAATGGCACAAAAATATGAAAATATATTTTTAATTGCTCCTCAGGGAGAAAATAAATACTTGACTATATAGATGGGAAATTGTATGTTACAGCAGTCAACCAATTAATCAAGTATTTAATAAGTGTGGCGCCAGGTACTATGCTAGACACCAAGAATACAAGTATAAAGAATGAAACAATCTTTAATATATGGAAGCAATGCTCTTATGTTCTAATGAGGGAGATAACAAATATGCATATATATGTCATATATAATGTGTACAAAATTCATAAATTCAAATATATACAAAAAGTTAAATATAAGCTAATGTGGGAAGGAAGACACTAGCAGTTGGAATATATGGAGGGAGTGTATTCCAAAAATCAAGAATGAACAATGTAAGGAAATAGAAATAGGAGATAGAATGTTGAATTTAAGAAAGGGGCAGGTGAGTAATGTGGAAAGACCATTGGACTTGGAGTCAGAGGACTTGTTTTGTTATCCGAGCCCTGCCATTTACTATCTCAGTCGCCGGGGACCATTCATTTAACCTCTTTGGGCATCATGATGTTTCCTCATTTAAAGAACAAAGAAGTTGGACTAGATTCTTGTCACTTCTCTCTAACTTATCAATATATGTTCCTATTATCTCTAATAGAGCTTTCTACAATGATCTTGCAGCTGATAGTCTTTTTAAAAGGGCAAAACTCAATGGGATGATAAAAGATTCCATCCTATGTCTATCTGACCATTGCCATAGTTTCTCAGGAGAGGAGGAAAAATCTGAGTAAGTAGTTAAGAACAGAAACAGAAGAGGTCAGACCATATATATTCCATAGGAATAGCTTCAGTCTCAAAGAAGAAATAGAATATGAAATGTTCTATGTTATAGGAGGATCAAAACACAACAGTGATATTGATTAAGTAGGAAAACAGGTTTGAGAATTCACAGGATTGAAACTGGGAAAATAATGCAGCACTGTATGAATGGGGCAAAATCAGTATGTGCAAAGAAAATGATTAATGAACTTTATTATTTTTTTCTATATTTATTTCAGGTTTGTGCTGGTGGATACAGAGTGAGCTGTCATTGCATATCATGATAATCTGGGTATTTTCATTTTTAAAAATCTATCCATCTTTCCCCTTTTACCCCTATTGCTAGTTAATTGTCCTCTATAATCAGGCAATATTTTGCAAATCAAAACAATAAAGATATACCTATTTTGTCACATATAAGAATAAATGACAGGAAGTTTAATGCAGATTTTTCATCTAAAAAAAAATAGGTGGCAGCAAAGCCAAGATGTTGGAGAAAAGGCAGGGACTCACCTGAGTTCTCCCCCAAACTCCTCCAAACTACTTGAAATAATGTCTCAGAATAAATTCTGGAGCAGAACCCACAAAATGATTGGGTGAAGCAATTTTCAAGCCCAAGAAAACTTAGAAGTCCAACAGGAAAGGTCTGTCACACTAAGGTGAGAGAGGAGAAGCATAATCCAATACAGGTTATGCTCCAGCAAACCAGCAACTGGCCTTTGAGGCAACTGAATCAGTGGTGACAGTGACAGTTTCCAGATTTCTTAGTCCACAGATGATAAGGGGGTCAGACAACAGGTCAGAAGGAAATTACAGGGATCCCTTTGCTGGCACCAGAGTTAAGGCTCTATTGCATTGCCTATACTTGTATCTGGGTCACTATGCAGGGCAAGAAGGAGCACTAGTACACCAGAGTTTGCAGCTGCAATGGAACTGGAACCCTACTACAGTTTCAGGGCAGAAAAGAGTGCTTGGGGGCAGGGTGCTCATAAGAAAGAAGGAAGATAGGGGAGGTAAAAGTCAGAAGCAAAACACCTTGAGAATGGATAGGGTTAAAGCAGAGAGAGTAGGTTAAACAGAGGGAAAATGGGATGGATGGAAATATAGAGTAATCATAACTGAAAAAAATTATAGCAAGTTTCTCTGATAAAAACTCATTTCTCAAATTTATAGAGAACTGAGTCTAATTTACAGAAATAAGAGTCATTCCTCAATTGATAAATGGTCAAAGGATATTAACAGGCCATTTTCTGGTGAAATAATCAAAGCTATCTATAGCTATATGAAAAAATTCTCTAAATAACTATTGAGTAGAGAAATGCAAATTAAAACACCTCTGAGCTACCACCCCATACCTATCAAAGTAGTTAATATTGCAGAAAGGAAAATAAGAAATGTTGGAGGGTATGGTGGGAAAATTGAGATACTAATGCACTATTGGTGAGGTTGTATATTGATTTAACCATTCTGTAGAACAATTTGCAACTATGTTCAAAGGGCTATAAAACCATGCATATTCTTTAACCAAGCAATAGCACTACTGGGTCTGTATCACACAGAGATATATATTAAAAAAGAAAAAGAAAATGAAGAGGACCTATACATACAAAAATATTTATAGCAGCTCTTTTAGTGATGCAAAGAATTGGAAATGGACGGAATGTCTATCAATTGGGGAGTGGCTGAACAAGTTAGTTCATATAAATATGATAACAAGGCTAATTTAATATACAGATAACAATATCCAATTTTAACATAAGAAATTGTGATAATATTCCATATTACCTAAATATAAATAGATAATTAAAAACAACAACAACATTGGTACCCTGTAGCTGAGTTGCTCCATTTTATGGAATGTTTTATCCCATGGAGACTACTAGTGCCAGCTTTCTGAAGGTTTGGAGGGAGATCAGACCAATTAGATAAAAAAGAATGCTCTTTTCAGATCTAAATTTTAGCATCATTATCTTTCTAGGAAGAGATCATTAAACTATTATTCTGTCTTGGGGCTCTATACTGATTAGAATGCCATACACTTTAACATTTGCATTTGAATGAAAAGTTGAATAAATATAGCTAGTCCACTTAAAAATAAAATTAAAAGACCTAAAATTTATCTTATTTTAAGAGAATTGAATGAAAGAAGTTGAAAAATAAATCTCTGTCCAGCATGATGTTCTCCCTACATTCTATAAGGACAAAAGATAAAGTTTTTGTGCTGAAAATGGAGGGAGGAAATGAAAAAGAAGATCCATTCCAGATAAGGGAATTTAGAACAACTTGTACTTCCTCTATTTCTTTATTTTCATTCATGTAGGGCACGTGTTTTGACTGCTTGTAACTCTCTAAAAAACTGGAATGGAAAAGAACAGGCAATACATTTTATTTGAAGATTGCCTTTGGCCAAAGTCCATCTTTGGAAAATGGGAAAAGATTCTCTCTTTGTTCGCAACAGTTGAATATAAAGGAACAATAAGTCCATAGTATTTTAGGATTTCTGAAACAACCTCATAGTTACTGAGGTAAAAATGTATAATGCAAATTGAGGTAGAAGAATTTTGAAAATATGAGTTTTAATAAAATAGTAAAAAAGGACAAAGGTTGAAGTGGTAATATTCAAAGTTTTCTATTTTTTTTATTAAAGGCAACTAAATTAAAGAAAACTTAATTTTTCAAGCATTATCTCAGATGATATGCTTAGGTTGTAACAAATATTTGGTCAGCATTCAAGAACAACCTTCAGCATTCAAATTCCAATCAATGCAAATATAGAGAAGGTTTCAGTTTTGTCTTTATAGGATAACCTAATTAAATCTGCAATTCAAATGCTAGGGAAAGGTCCAAAAATGCTTATCAATGCATGTAATAAATCTTAGTCTCTCACACACACACACACACGCACACAAACATAAAACCCACTAAAAAGATGTGTAGCATGTTAAGGAGGCAATTTTCATTTTGATATTAACACTTTTACTGGAACAAACATCTTTGGCTTCCTAACTAATTCTGTTCAAATCACTCAGGATGTTCTATTCCTGTGCCAGATTGTAAAGGTGATAGCCAACAACAATTTATTTAAAAGTTTGTGAATAAAGTGTAGCATATGTTCCACCCTTGAAGAATTGCACACATCCATTATATAAGATTGAGTAAAAGGCATTCCCATGCCAACATCCAAACCATTAACAGGAATTTGTTCCAGCCATAAGTCTGCACAGATGACAGTGCACACCGACGTGAAATGGAAACTTTTCCAAAGGGATTGTTTATAGAAGGGTCGTATGTGGCTTCTCATAAATCTCTGGAGAAACCTAACTATTGCATTCTATTTTGTGCTTATGATATTAAAGGTCTCTCTTTTAGGTTGTACAGGTGGCTTTCTCACCATCATGTGTCCCAAAAGGTCAGGTAAAATTGCCTCTTTTGAAAATCTGCTTCAAGAGTATAAATACAATACATTGTCTGAAAGAATCACTGTGGTTTTCTTGATATTCTCAGCCAAAAGCTATAACTTCTATTGAAAGTGCTGGTTAAATGAACCACACTGATTTTGTATTTACTGTTGTCAGTATATGTGATCTTCTATACTTGTTGGAAATGGATGACTTTGCTTTGGGTCTTAATTCTCAAGAGAGTGAAAATCAGTAAAAGAAGGAAGAGAAGCAAATGCAAAAGGTTTTAAAGTTGCATAGTAACATGTCTAAAATGGACAGAAACATTTTTTTCCCACTAAATAAAGGATGATAATGGGAGGAGGGGATGAAGAAATAATAGGGAAGAAGATAGTGAATAAAATTTTTCTTAGTAAAAAGTTCATATCCAGAAAGAAGATTTTTGTTTTATTAGGTTCCTAGGGGGAAGAGACATTGTACAATCCATTTATTTTTTGATATATTGGGGTATGATAATGAGTAAATTTTTGTAGCACAAAGTGTAAGGTGACTATCTTAAGTCCTTCACACACTGACAAGTCAGGTCCCTAGAATAAAGTTGGCTGCATATCCCCTCAGTGTTCTAGTTCTTAACTCTGAAAGGTTGAGGGTCTCTTTCTACTGTAACATAGTTCACAAGTTCCCACTGGTGTTTGTCCTGCCATTATTGTGAATTGGTAATGAATTAGTCAGTCAGTTTTGATTAGTCTTTAAAAAGTTATTTTTTATTAAAGAAAATTCATTGATATAGTTGGTGCATTTTTTACAAAAATCTGTAATGTACTGTCCCACAAACACCTACAAGTTCAGAGGAATCAAGCTCAAGCTTAGACCATATGTGTCAAAATGGTAACTCACAGTTCCAGGAATTCTCTTTTTGAGAGTCCTTAAGATGTACATACATATATGCATGCATATATGCACACATACAGACAACATATGTGTGCATGTGTGAACAGATACACATATGTTTGTGCATTGCATGTGTATATATGTCTACAAACATATATGCGTGTATGTGTAGACACCTATATGAACAGGTGCATAGTAAATGTGTGTGAATATATACATGTACACATATAGCTGCTGGATGCTGATAGAGGGAATCACAAAATACAGAAGACTGGGTCAACAACCAACTCATGTTATCTGATATCAACTGGACCATCTTTTTTATTCTTTCCTAATTAACTCTTTGTTGGTCTCCCCAATCAGTAATTTTCACGATCACCCATTTCTCAGGATGGTATGAATAGTATGAAACAAGCTACTATTGACTACTATTATGAACAAAGGACTATATTTTCTTCTTCTTTTTTTAAAGGACCATATTTTCAAAGGCAACTGCCTAAGCTTAGAGGAACAAAATGTTGCCACAGGATGCATTGGTACTTTAAGGATCTATTATTCCATTGACATGAAATCTTTCTCCACTAAGCCAGTTCAAGACTCAACTAGTACATAAGTCTGAGAAACTTATGGTGAGAGAGGCCCAGAAAGATTGAATGAATTTCCCAGGGTCACATTGTTAGCTAGTCTCAGAGGTAGAATTTTCACTCAGATCTTTTGACCTTCAAATTTTCCCCTCTGTTTAACTACACCAGGCTGCCTCGTATACCGTAGAATAGAATGAGATCATTAACATTTATGACCAGGATGAAGGTTAGTTCTGTACAAATTGAGGAAAGAAATTCTGCAACCCCAGGAGCTAGGCTGTCCACAACTAAAGATTCTTTTTCATTACAGGGTCTGCCTGCTCACCATTAACATTTTTATATTTTTTTTCTCTTTCTCTATTTCGTCATTACATAACTAGAGAGGTTCAGCACCAATGAGGAGGAGAGTCTTCCTTTGAAATGTAACAGGCTGCAGGCAATTAGAAGACTCCACTATAACCCTGCCACTAGGTGACATTACAAAAACAAACAAAAACAAAAACAAAAAACAAGCAAACAAACAAAACCCTCTTTCATTAGTTAGCAATCCAAGCTACTATTGTTATTATTACTCTCATTCCTCAGAATCATTAACTGAGTACTCTAGTCAATCAATTAATCAAACAATGAAAACATTTATTCAGTCCCTGCTATAGATACATGAAAGTGAAACAACCTCTGCCTTCAGAAAGTTTCCATTCTGTTGGAGGAAACAACATGTGCACATAATTATACACACAATACAGGCTGGTGTTTGTAAGCTATTGAAGCTTAAAACTCCATTAAGACTTTTGGGAAACCCTGCATATATAAAACAAAGTAAAGGAAATTTTGGGAGAGAAGCATTTAGCTACTGAAAAAAACAGAATATTCTTTATGTAAGAGGTGGCATTTGGACAAAACATTATTTTTTAATTTTTTTATTAATTTATTTGGATTTATCAACAATCACTTCCATAAGTTTTTGAGTTTTAATTTTTTTTTCTCTTTCCCTCCCCACCTCCCTCCCCAAGACAGCACACAATCTGATACAGGCTCTACATATACATTCCTATTAAACATATTTTCACATTAGTCATGTTGTAAGGAAGAATTAAAACCAATGGAAGGAACCATCAGAAAGAAGAAACAAAACAAAACAGAAGAAAAAATGGCAAACAATATTCTTCAATCTGCATTCAAACTCCTTAGTTCTTTCTTTAAATGTGGATAGTATTTTCCATCATGAAACCTTTGGAGATGTCTTAGATCTTTGCATTTCTGAGAAGGACTAAGTCTATGAATATTAGTCATTGCACAACATGGCAGTTACTGTGTACAATGTTCCCCTGGTTCTGCTCACTTCACTCAGCATCAGTCCATACAAGTCTTCCCAAGCTTTTCTGAAGTCTGCCTGCTTATCATTTCTTACAGCACAATAATATTCCATTACATTCATATACCACAACTTGTTCAGTCATTCTACAATTGATGGACATTCTCTCAATTTCCAATTCTTTGCCACAACAACAACAACAACAAAAAAAAGCTGCTATAAATATGTTTGTACATGTGGGTCCTTTTCCCATTTTTATGATCTCTTTGGGATATAGCCTTAGAAGTGCTATTGTTGGATCAAAGAGTATGCACATTTTTATAGCCCTTTGGGCATAGTTCCAAATTGCTGTCCAAAATGGTTGGATCATTTCACAATTCCACCAACAATGCATTAGTGTTCCAATTTTCCTACATTTTCTCTAACATTTATCATCTTCCTATTTTGTCATGTTGGCCAATCTGATATGTGTGATGTAGTACCTCAGAGTTGTTTTCTGGACAAAACTGTAAAGGATGTTATGGATTGTAAGAGGCAAGGGTAGGAAGACATGAATTCCAGGCTTGTGGAAAACCTTTGCAAAGGTCTGGAGATAGGACTAGAACTTAGGGGAAAGGTCAAAAGGAAAAATGAGATTATTTGGAAACAATTAAAAACTTGAAGAGAAAAAATCCATGTGACTTCCATTGATGCATTCAACACACATTAAATTTGTCTAGTAATTATTCCCTCAATTGACAAGCTTCCTTAGCTCAACCTTTGCACTGTTAGGCACTCCACAGCTTGAGTGAACTATTTCCTTATTTCTTTCTCTTAAATTTTCTAGCTTATTCCATGTCTCACCTTAAATTCTTCTTTCTACACCAGATTCTTTTTCATTCCTCTATTTTTAGTGTTTTCTCTGTCTCTGTCTTTCTGTGTCTTTCTCTGTCTCTGTTTATCTGTTTCTGTTTCTCTTTCTGTTTCTTTTATCTCTCTCTGTGTTTCTGAATCTCTTTATCTCTGTCTCTTTCAGTATCTCTGTCTGTCTGTCTCTCTCTCTCCCTCTATATATGTTGAAATTGCTACCTATTTAAGTGTACGTATTGGTCTACTACTACTACTACTACTACTACTACTACTACTACCACCGCTGTTTGCTTCTATACTTGAAGGCAAATGCATACTACTACTGCTACTACTACTACTATTACTACTACTACTACTACTACTCTACTACTACTATTACTACTTACTATTTTTGCTCCTACTATGCTACTACTATGACCACTACCACTACTAACTACTACCACAACAGCTAGCTAGCATTTATATAGTACTACTATATGTCAGGCACAGTACCTTATGAATATTATCTCATTTGATCTTCACAAAAACCTTGGTTGGTAGGTGCCATTATTAAACTCATTTTATATTTGAAAAAAAAAAAAAACAGAGGCAAACAAAGGAGAAATGACCTGCTCAAAGTCACACAGTTCTGAGAACTGGGAATATTTGGTTAATGTCATCCCTCCCTGGTGTCTGGTATAGTGCCTTACTCATAGTGAATGGTAAATGAATGTTGGTTTTAAAAACTGAATCAAAGACAACTTCAAGAATGTGTGTATATGAAGAAATAAAAAAAAGAAGTTCGAGAACAAAGACATGCAAAAGATTCATAGCTAAGGAATAGGAGGTGGATTTTCAGCAAAAAAAAAAGAGATTTATAAAAAAGAAAGAAAAAGAACATTGAGAAATAGAACAACTAGGACAGAGCAATGTCATGGAAGCCAAGGTGAAAAAGAACTTGTGCTGTTAAAAGATTAAGCAAGATAAGGATCAGTACAAGGCTTTTGGATTTGACTAAAGAGAGTTGATTATTGAAGCAGTAGAGATGAATTGCGGTCAAGTAATGGTTTTAGCAGTCATGTTTCAGGCAGAATAGGAAGAATGGGTAATAAGGAAATGGGGCCAATGAAAGGGGGTGAAGTACTCAATGGAGAAGTTTGGCAATAGAGAGAGGGTGAGAAAAAAGTCTAATATTTAGAACAGGCATTATAGTCAAAGTCAAAAGGAATTCTTTTATGTAAGGGATATTTTTGCATGTTTAAAGTTAAAAAAATGAGAGTGGGGGAGTAGATGGAGAGCAGAGAGACTGAATTCATAAGAGAAAGGGTAAATATAGGTGTAGGATTCTAAAAGAGTTCAGAAAAAGCAGCATAGAAAGTAGAGATAGAAAGCTTAGAAATGTAGTTCTTATGTTTGTAAGCCTCATCTTTTTTTTTAAACTTCTTATCAATATGAAAGTGGAATGAGTTGCATGTAAGGTAGATTCCCACTCACCCAAGGTCTTCAGAGAAATTGGATGTTCATTTGTCAGATAACTTTTAGAAGGGAATATTTTTCAGGTATAGGCAGAACTAGATAGTCCCTGAGATACTTTCCAACTCTGAAATTCTGGGACTCGTGAAACTATGAAACTGTGTTGCCTGTAGGAAGTACAAGAGACAAGATCTGAACTTGGCTCTTTCTTGTGGCTCTTCCTATTGGTTCTAATTCTTTCTTACAACATGACTAATATGAAAATATATTTAATAGGAATGTATATGTAGAGCCTATATCAGATTGCGTTCTGTCTTGGGGAGGGAAGTGGTGAGGGAGGGGGAGAAAAATTTAAAACTCAAAAGCTTATAGAAGTGATTGTTGAAAACTAAAAATAAATTAATAAAAAAAAAATCTGAACTTGGACCTTCTGAATGCAGAACTTATTCTCCTTCCATCGGGCTACACTAAGATAAGTTTTCTTCATCTTGAAGTTTCCAGTGCTAATCTGTTGTCTTGTTGTACCTAAAAGAGAACAGAACTGAGCTGGGGATGATGAGGGTAGGTGGGGTAGAATTTGCAAGTATATAAATTCAAGGTAGTGACATTATTGAAGACTAAAAACACAAAATGTCTTGCAGTAGGAATATCATTAATTCTAAGACTAAATGCACTCAATTAACTTTTGAAACCAAAGTCATTTGTCAATTCACCAGTGAAGAAATCAAAGGATCATCGACTGGGAGTTGTCAAGCACCTTAAAGTTTATTTAGTTCAACCTTTCATTTGAGAGCCAGAGAATTTAAATGACTTGTCCAAGACCATAGAACAGATAGTAGATGGCAAAGCATGAACTTGAATTTGGGTCTTGACTGCAACTTCACTGTTCTTTTCATTTACCTTATTATATACCATATACACAATCTATAAGTATTGTAATGAAAAAATAAAATGGCCCATATTCATTTATTTGATATGAAAACAATGTGATCCTCTATTGCAGTTTATTGAAATTTATTTCAATTTTAACCAGAGGTACAGATATATGTTGTTCACGTATTTTGATGGATGAAGGTCCATTGCGAAAGGGAGTATAAAAGAAAGATTACCTAGAATTTATGATCAGGTCAGTTTTTTGCTCATAGTTATTTCTTACCACAGGCTCAAGGCAGTTAGAATTATGTAGCTGTCAAAATATTTTTACCATTTATTCACAGGTAAAAATATGAAACAAATAGATATTTATCTATAGCATATAAATCACATATACATTTATGATATTACATTCGTAACATACATTTCGGATTAATCTTTAAACCAATATGTTTTATGCTGACTGCTAGTCAAATGAAATATCCAGATCAGTGACTTTGTATTTCATTTTTTTTAAATTAAAGTGATTTATGACCATTTACATCAAGTTCCACAGAAGTGATTAAAGCAGATCTATGCCAAGTAAAGTGAGGAATCCAGACATATGCCCAGGTGATCCAGGCCTATCCCATTTAGTGCAAAGTATCCTTGCATTTCTTTCTCTTGAATTATTTATATGATTGACTAAATTCTTTACTTTAATCTCCGTGAGAAAATACCACATTCATTCTTAATCCATACAACATCTTTATGATGAATTAGTCATACTTCTTAGAGGTTTTATGGAAGAAAATAATCATCTGAAACTGGGCAATAGACACAACTGGTTCAGTTAATTTGACTGAATTAACTTGTCAATTCAGTTACATATATACACACATATGCATATATGTGTGTGTTTGTGTGTGTATGTATATGTATATATGTGTGTGTCTATATATGTGCATATATCGAGACATTTTATATATATATAGAGAGAGAGAGAGAGAGAAATACATATGTAAATATATAGGCATTATACATAAATATATTCAGTTGAAACAACAAGGCCAATTTCACATGTAGACATGATTTGCTCCGATTTTCCCCCAAAGGGTTTTGCACACTCCCAAGTTAGCAAGGCCTAACAACTCTTAGCTTGTTCTGTTAACCTCTAAACCCTGAAGTAGGGCTCTAGTTAGCCTATGAGAGAACACAAGTTTCCTAGACCACAGCTAGCGGCCCTCCATTCTAATGAGCTGTCTAGGTTTGACAAAAATGTGTGTGAGCAGAGATGTATGTCAGCTGTTGTCCTGAACTCTTCAGCACAATGAAGAGATACGTATGAAACATTAAGTATGCATGGTAATGAAAGGCAAATGAGAACTAAATATGGCTGAAACCATGATGAAGTGGATAAAGAGTGATTATGGGTGTTTGTTCTGATGAGGTTAGTAGCTTGGATCGTGACCTCCTGAGAAAAATAAGATGGATTGTTCTAATGGATTTTGTTCAATCTAATGTAGAAATGACATTGAATGATGGTCCTTAATTAGCATCCTCCTCTTCACCTGGATTCCATGCTGTAGTCCCTTGACTGGCACCAGAATTTCTGTGCTCCAAAAAATTAATGCAAGGGGAAATTTAAATAAGACACACTTCTCTATGCTTTGAGCAAATCAAAATGACAAGTTTAAATTAGTTCTGCTTAAAAAGAAGAAAGAAAATTGACCTTTAATTTTCCTCATATTAGCATGTTTATTTTCAAGGCTTAGTAATTGTTTTGGTTCTCTTATAGAGCAGAAACTATATAACCAGTCACTGTCATAAAGAAATCCACTTGTGATATTAACAATTGCTATGCTCCATCATCATTAGAATCATCACTATTCCCTTTATCATCACCTTCATTACTATACTAAAGTAGAGAAAACCAAAATTTCAACTTGCAGAAATAGAAAAAAATAGTAATAATTTGGAGCAGCTAACAAGTGTTCAATCCCTGGGTGGTATATTGAATGTGGGATTTTTTTTTAAGAGACAAGAATACTGACACCTTTCTGCATGCTATGCACATTATGGCCTGGTCTGTCTAGTACTTTCATGATCCAAAGAAAACTTTATCAAAGTTGCTTAACTAGGTCACACATTTCCCCAATTCCCATCCCACTCACACCCCATTGTAGAAGATTAAGGTACAATAGTAAAGTACCCAGGAGAGCTTCATAAATTAACCTTAGAGGCCTGACTTCTTAAGTTTTGTCAAGTTGGTCCCTAATTCTGGACAGTTTCTTTGAATTATACTTTGGCACTTTCATCAGACATCTGAAAGAAAAAGTTTTTTTTTTTTTTTTAATGCACCACTCAAACCTGTTTCAGCAGATAACCCCGCATCACTAACTAAATTAAAGGACTCAGTATCTTCTGCTTCCTTATCAGCAAAGCCACCTCAAGCTGGTAATTTGGAATATCTCAGTGGATAAATGGAAAGGCAGCTTCTGATTTCCTCAGGAGATTCATACTTGAGAATCCCTGCAGGATCAGGCAAATTAAGCATTTCCCTAAACCTACCCTTTCTTTTTGCCCCAGGATAACCTGATCAAATTTCTTGGCTTCATTTTCTCTACTGGGCTAGCCTTAATGTGAAACTGAGTAGGCTCTGTCAGGTCCAAAGCCAATTTCAAATGGGAGCCAGTTCCTTGGGGGAAAGTCAGCCATGAAAAGGCAAGATTGTGTTAATAGTTAAATCCCATTTTCAATTGCTACCAACTGTCTTACAGAAAGAGCTAGAGAGCACAGGCAAGAGAGGAAAGATCACATGCTACGAGAGAGAGAGAGAGACAATGAAATTAGAAAAAAAAAGGAAACAGAACAAGAGACTCAAAATGTTTTCACAAATATTGATACCCATAGGTGGAATATACATTATTTGCACACCATTTGATAATACACTATCTGCCATATGTTAATGACCAAATTCTTTCCTATTTTTCATAGTCATTTAGAGATCACATAATCAACTAAAATGGAATTTATATTTCTCATTCTGTTCTGTTTATGTAAATTATTATGAGTAGACCATAGTCGTTGGATAATCAAACAAAGATAAAGGGAGAAGCGATACGGATCTTTTTTTTTTTTCATTTCAAGTCTCTATCTTTTAGTCACTTTAATTTTCATGCATAGGATATTGTGGAAGGAGAAAAAATAAATGATTTTGTCTCAGAGATAAGATGATACTATTAAAAAGCATAATTACTTTCAAAGATTCCATCAGTTTCATATATTTTGAAGAAACTTTTTGTAGAATTAAAAATAATTTTTTTGCTGAATGAATCATGTGAATATTATGGGCTCGATCACACATGATTTCTGGAAAAGAGCCACAGATTTGGGATGATACTTATTTTTTAAAAGAGACATATGCACCTTGAAAAGGCCTTGAGAGTGAAGGTCATTCTAATTCTTACATGCTAACCAAAAAAGTGTACTTTGGTGGTATTACATTTACTTAATGGTAAATCATTTATCTAAGTAGGATGGAAATTCAAAGCAATTTAAACAAAAAATCAAATTGTATATGGGAATTAATAAGTTCATTACTTCTTTGAAAAAGCTTATGCTAATACATGGTGGGATTTAATTTAATGATGAATTTTCAAAGAACCCCCCCAAAAGAGAAAATAAATATTAAATTCTTCCTTTCTTGCCTTCCTTATTTTTGTTTTTGAAGTTTTATTGATGCTTTTTGTTCTTTTGCCAGTCATTTCTAGTTATATCACACACAGCACCCCTTCTAGTTAATCTTTTCTTGAAATGACAATAACAATAAAATTAAGCCAATGGAGACAACACTGACCATTTTTATCAGCATGTGTAACTTTCTACAACCAAGCTCACTATCTTCCCAACTAATAGAACAAGGAGTATCTCCTCACTTCCTCTAAAAGGTAAAGACCAGTCATTATCATTATAAAATATCTCGGTTTGTTGTATTTTATTTACATTTTTGTAATCATTGCATAATTATTTTACCTAATTTTTCTTGCTTCCCTCGCTTCAATTCATACAAGTTTTCCTATTTTTCTCTAAATTTTTCATATTAGCCATTTTTATATAGAAGTATGCAATTGTATTAACATATTGAGATTTAGCCATTTTCCAATCATGGAACATCTACTTTTCCCCACTCCATGTTACCACAAAATATGCTTCTTGAATAGTTGGTGTAGATATCTTTTATTTATTTATGTCTATCTTTAGTCTCCTTAACATGAGATTCTAGTAGTTGGAGCTCTGGGTCAAATGTTTTGGGAATTTAATCACTTTCTCAACATAATTCCAAGTAGTGTCCTTAAATAGGTAGACTCATCCATATTTTCACAATTGGTATATTAATGCATTTGTCTTTCCATAACCCCAACCCCATTGAGAGTTTCCTGTGTTTTCTCATCTTTGTCAATTTGCCAGTATGAGAAAACATTTAGTCAGTGAAATGGCCTTACACAGAAGGTCTTTATAAATAAAATGTTTTTGTAAAATGGGAACCATGGAAATCTTATAACTACTCCAAATAAAATGTAAATAATTCAAATGAAAAATTTTAATGTATTTATGAATTAATTAGTGTATTGTTTCAATTAATAAGCTTATGGTGGTGCATCATGGTGGATTTTTCATTTATTATTTAATTTCCAAAGATATAGACAAATGGGAAAGAGAGGTTAATTTTTTTTTCAGATCCCAATTATTCAATAAGAAAAAGGGATGGATCATAACTTTAAATAAGTAAAAATATTGTTTAGTATGCTCAGGGAGGAAAAATCGAAGAGATTAAAATAACCATTTATTTCTCCACAAAGATTTCCTCTGAACTGTGAAACTCTGCCACAGATATAGACAGTATGACTCACATATTGGATAATAGATTCTCTCTGTCTCAGTCTCTGTGTCTCTCTCTGTGTCTGTATCTCTCTCTGTCTCTGTCTCTCTCTCTCTCTCAAAAATAAAAAAGACCTCTGGAAGTTGGAATGGTAGGCTGAATGAAAAGAAATGGCAGGTCTGGAATTTTAATAAAATTGGAGTAATTGCAAAGCTTCAATTCTAACAATCCCATTTTATAAATGAAGAAACTGAAGTCCTGAAGGGTTAAGTGACTTGCCCATGGACATCATCACTAACATTTATATTGATCTTACTGCATACTAAGTACTGTGCTAAGTGCTTTAAAATTAACTCATTTGATCTTCACAATAACCCTAGGAGGTAGGTACTATTATTATCACCATTTTACAGTTGAGGAAATGAGGCAAACATAATTTAAGTGACTTGCCCAAGGTAACATAGCTAGTAAGTATCTGAGACTGGATTTGAATTCAGGTCTTCCTGACTCCAGCCCCATCACTCTATCTAGAATGTCACCTAGCTGTCTCACACACAGACAGTCACACAAACAGTTTGGCGCTAGAGCTAGCATTTGAACTTGGATCCTCTAACTAAATCCATCAATCTTCCTACTGTTACAGCTTCTTAAAGCAGAGATAAATGAAAGAACTACATTTGCATTTTCAGAAAATCCTCTTCACAAGTATGAAATAGTAAAGACATGGAGAGAAAACTGTGGAGAGAGAGAAAGGGGGGAGAGAGAGAAAAAGAGAGGGGGAGAGAGAAGGATTTAGGGTTTCAAAGGCTAGTAAGCATACTCTGAGACAAAAATATGAGTCAATGAAATGTGTTGTTATGTTGGGCTGCTTAAGACAGAGAGAGTGTTAGAAGCTTGTGATAAATTTTCCACCCTGACCCTAACCAGAGTATGTCTGGGAGTTTTGAACTCAGTTTCAGGCATCACATTTAGGCAAGGGCATTGGAAATCTGGACAGTACCCAAAGTAGGGTGACCAGGAGAATGCAGGTCCTGGGAGTGTTACACATGAGGAGTGGTTGGAAGAACCAGCCATGTTTATTTATTTTTTGTTAATTTATTTTGATTTATCAATAATCACTTCCATATACTTTTGAGTTTGAAATTTTTCTCCCTCTTCCTCCCCACCACCCTCCCCAAGATGGTGCATAATCTGATATAGGCTATACATTTACATTCATATTAAACATATTTTCACATTAGTGATGTTGTAAGTAAAAATTAAAACCAATAGGAGGAACCATCCGAAAGAGGAAACAAAACTTAACAGAAGAGAAAAGAAAATAGCAATTCAACTTCCATAGTTCTTTCTTTGGATGTGGATAGCATTTTCCATCACAAGGCCTCTGGAGATGTCTTAGATCCTTGTATTGCCAGGAAGGGTTAAGTTTATCAATATTAGTCATCACACAACGTGGCTGTTATTGTGTACAACGTTCTCTTGGTTCTGCTCACTTCACTCAACATCAGACCATACAAGTCTTTCCAGGGTTTTCTGAAGTTGGCTTGTTCATCATTTCTTATAGCACAATAGTATTCCATCACATTCATATACCAAAACCTGTTTAGTCATTCCCTAATTGATGGGCATCTTCTCAATTTCCAATTCTTTGCCACCACAAAAAGAGCTGCTATGAATATTTTTGTACATGTAGGTCCTTTTCCCGTTTGTGTGATCTCTTTGGGATATAGCCCTAGAAATGCTATTGCTGGGTCAAAGGGTATGCACATTGTTACAGCCCTTTGGTCATAGTTCCAAATTGCTCTCCCAAATGGTTGAATCATTTCACAACTCCACCAACAATGCATTCCAATTTTCCCACATCTTCTCCAAATTTATCATTTTCCTGTTTTGTCATGTTGGTCAATCTGATAGGTGTGATGTGGTACTTCAGAGTTGTTTTGATTTGCATTTCTCTAAGCAATAGTGATTTAGAGGTTTTTTTCATATGACTATAGATAGAACCAGCCATGTTTAAACTAGAGAAGAGAAGATTTAGGAGACCCTGTTAGGTGATTCTAAATAGCATAAGTCTATTAACATGGAAAATGGAATACGTTTATTCTATTCAGTCCCAGAGATAGAACTAGGAACAAAGGGGAGAAGTTGCAAAGGGAAATTTAGGCTAGATTTAACAAATTAAAAAAAAATATTCTTAACAATTAGAGCAGTTCTACCCAACACTCCTTCCCCTCTGACATATACTGTTAAGGTTTTTTTCTATTAATTTATTTTAATTTGTTGATATGCCAAACTATTTTCAAAGCAATCATAAAGTACATTCGACTATGTCACAGGGTAGCAGGTTCCCTATCAGCCAAGTCAACAAGTATTTATCAAGCACCTACTATGTGTCAGGTACACTAGTCTAGACCAGGAGTGGGAAATATGCAGCCTTAAGTCCACATGTGGCCCTCTAGGTCCTCAAGTGTGGCCCTTTGACTGAATTTGAACTTCACAGAACAAATCCCCTTAATAAAAGGATTTGTTTTGTAAAAGTTGTACTCGGTCAAAAAAGTTGGTCCTCACCCGAGGACCTAGAAAGCCACATGTGGCCTTGAGGCTACAGGTTGATAACTACTTATTGAGAAATCTGTAGAGGAGATGCTTGGTCAGGTGGGGTCTGTCCAGCTCACTCAGAAGCTCTTTTAAACTTTTAGATTCTGTGATGATTAGGCTGAAGAATATGAATCTGCTAACATGTACTCCCTGAGGATTCTCTACAGACCATTCTGTTTCTTTCCATTACATAGAACGATATTAACAGTACCCAAGTTACCCACCATCTCAGAAAAGTCACATTTCAATTCTTTCTAAAGAAATCAAATGGAAACCCAGGGAAATATCTGAATATTTTAACTGTAACCTTCCATATAGAGCTTCCCTAAACAGCTTGGAATGGAGCAAAGGGAGAAGGCAGGGATGGTCTGTGTGTAGGGAAGTTTTCATCTAGCATCCTTTAAACTCCACACGGATTTCAGACCTAAACTGAGGGCAAACTGCACAGAATCCTTTTGACTCTGCCTGACTTTGTGAAGGAGCAAAGGTAAGGGAGTTAGGAGCCAAGTTCAACTTGAAAGAGTAAGAAGCAAGCTACACAGCATCCTGAGAAAGATATATAGGAGGTAGCATGTGCCAGGTGGGCTAAATGGCAGCTATTAACTTGAACCACACTTCCCCTTCTCTTCCTGGTGGAGAGCAGTCCAGGACACTGAGCCCAAGAGTCTGAGTAATAGAAAGTGCCCCACAGGCCACCAGCACTGCTTCCTTCCTGGTCTCAGCAGCCTTCCTCCATGAGAAAAGTCCATTGTGGAGAAGAGAGGAACCATGCCTGCCACGACTCACATCTATCACCAATGGACAATAATGTCTTATAATCCAGAGGGGCAGCCGTTGAGGACATATGACCCAGCAACTTTTTCTGCAACTACTAAGAGACCCCTTCCCACACTCTCTACTTTTCAGCAGCCAGTTCCTGAACATCTGGGAAACCAAAATCTTAACATTTATCAACCTTATCAAATGTTTCAACTTCAGAGGCAGATACAGTTTTATTAATAGAGATAATATTTAAGAAGATGCATTAGCTCTGACTTGCAGCTGAAACTTCCTATATTTATTCTCTTCCTATTTGAATGTGAGCTCTTTGAGAGAAAGGACTGTATTACTTTTCTGTATGTGTCCTGAGTACTTAGCACAGTGCTTTGTACATGGTAATGGCTAACTAAATACTCCCCTCTACCCTCCTCTCTTCCTTCCTTCCTTCCTTTCTTCCTTCCTTCTTCCCTTCCTTCCTTCTTTCCTTCCTTCCCTCCTTCCCTCCTTCCTTCCTTCCTTCCTTCCCTCCCTTGCTTCCTTCCTTTTTTTTCCCTGTCTGCCTTCTTGACTTTGTTTCATCTTTCCTTTCCTTCCTTCCTAAGCCCTATCCAACATTTTTTTTCTTTTCTAAAGAAAATGCCAGTCATAGTGCCCAAGCTCCCTGATGTCCTGCAAGT